>NW_027144902.1:0-30784 GCF_026170545.1 Melanerpes formicivorus
TGGTGCTAGGTCTTTCCCTTTAGGTTTACCCCAACAATGTTTTCATTAGTTTCGCTCACTCTCGAAATCAAGCATTTTACAGCAGGTTGGAGCAGCCTGTATCTCAGCACAGGAATAAGGTAGGGAAGAATTCTAAGGCTCATTTTGACTGCCTCCAGAAGTTAGATCAGATGGCAAATTGGATTTGGTGCTAGGTCTTTCCCTTTAGGTTTTACCCCAACAATGTTTTCATTAGTTTCGCTCACTCTCGAAATCAAGCATTTTACAGCAGGTTGGAGCAGCCTGTATCTCAGCACAGGAATAAGGTAGGGAAGAATTCTAAGGATCATTTTGACTGCCTCCAGAAGTTAGATCAGATGGCAAATTGGATTTGGTGCTAGGTCTTTCCCTTTAGGTTTTACCCCAACAATGTTTTCATTAGTTTCGCTCACTCTCGAAATCAAGCATTTTACAGCAGGTTGGAGCAGCCTGTATCTCAGCACAGGAATAAGGTAGGGAAGAATTCTAAGGCTCATTTTGACTGCCTCCAGAAGTTAGATCAGATGGCAAATTGGATTTGGTGCTAGGTCTTTCCCTTTAGGTTTTACCCCCAACAATGTTTTCATTAGTTTCGCTCACTCTCGAAATCAAGCATTTTACAGCAGGTTGGAGCAGCCTGTATCTCAGCACAGGAATAAGGTAGGGAAGAATTCTAAGGATCATTTTGACTGCCTCCAGAAGTTAGATCAGATGGCAAATTGGATTTGGTGCTAGGTCTTTCCCTTTAGGTTTTACCCCAACAATGTTTTCATTAGTTTCGCTCACTCTCGAAATCAAGCATTTTACAGCAGGTTGGAGCAGCCTGTATCTCAGCACAGGAATAAGGTAGGGAAGAATTCTAAGGCTCATTTTGACTGCCTCCAGAAGTTAGATCAGATGGCAAATTGGATTTGGTGCTAGGTCTTTCCCTTTAGGTTTTACAACAATGTTTTCATTAGTTTCGCTCACTCTCGAAATCAAGCATTTTACAGCAGGTTGGAGCAGCCTGTATCTCAGCACAGGAATAAGGTAGGGAAGAATTCTAAGGCTCATTTTGACTGCCTCCAGAAGTTAGATCAGATGGCAAATTGGATTTGGTGCTAGGTCTTTCCCTTTAGGTTTTACCCCAACAATGTTTTCATTAGTTTCGCTCACTCTCGAAATCAAGCATTTTACAGCAGGTTGGAGCAGCCTGTATCTCAGCACAGGAATAAGGTAGGGAAGAATTCTAAGGCTCATTTTGACTGCCTCCAGAAGTTAGATCAGATGGCAAATTGGATTTGGTGCTAGGTCTTTCCCTTTAGGTTTTACCCCAACAATGTTTTCATTAGTTTCGCTCACTCTCGAAATCAAGCATTTTACAGCAGGTTGGAGCAGCCTGTATCTCAGCACAGGAATAAGGTAGGGAAGAATTCTAAGGCTCATTTTGACTGCCTCCAGAAGTTAGATCAGATGGCAAATTGGATTTGGTGCTAGGTCTTTCCCTTTAGGTTTTACCCCAACAATGTTTTCATTAGTTTCGCTCACTCTCGAAATCAAGCATTTTACAGCAGGTTGGAGCAGCCTGTATCTCAGCACAGGAATAAGGTAGGGGAAGAATTCTAAGGATCATTTTGACTGCCTCCAGAAGTTAGATCAGATGGCAAATTGGATTTGGTGCTAGGTCTTTCCCTTTAGGTTTTACCCAACAATGTTTTCATTAGTTTCGCTCACTCTCGAAATCAAGCATTTTACAGCAGGTTGGAGCAGCCTGTATCTCAGCACAGGAATAAGGTAGGGAAGAATTCTAAGGATCATTTTGACTGCCTCCAGAAGTTAGATCAGATGGCAAATTGGATTTGGTGCTAGGTCTTTCCCTTTAGGTTTTACCCCAACAATGTTTTCATTAGTTTCGCTCACTCTCGAAATCAAGCATTTTACAGCAGGTTGGAGCAGCCTGTATCTCAGCACAGGAATAAGGTAGGGAAGAATTCTAAGGATCATTTTGACTGCCTCCAGAAGTTAGATCAGATGGCAAATTGGATTTGGTGCTAGGTCTTTCCCTTTAGGTTTTTACCCCAACAATGTTTTCATTAGTTTCGCTCACTCTCGAAAATCAAGCATTTTACAGCAGGTTGGAGCAGCCTGTATCTCAGCACAGGAATAAGGTAGGGAAGAATTCTAAGGCTCATTTTGACTGCCTCCAGAAGTTAGATCAGATGGCAAATTGGTATTTGGTGCTAGGTCTTTCCCTTTAGGTTTTACCCCAACAATGTTTTCATTAGTTTCGCTCACTCTCGAAATCAAGCATTTTACAGCAGGTTGGAGCAGCCTGTATCTCAGCACAGGAATAAGGTAGGGAAGAATTCTAAGGCTCATTTTGACTGCCTCCAGAAGTTAGATCAGATGGCAAATTGGATTTGGTGCTAGGTCTTTCCCTTTAGGTTTTACCCCAACAATGTTTTCATTAGTTTCGCTCACTCTCGAAATCAAGCATTTTACAGCAGGTTGGAGCAGCCTGTATCTCAGCACAGGAATAAGGTAGGGGAAGAATTCTAAGGATCATTTTGACTGCCTCCAGAAGTTAGATCAGATGGCAAATTGGATTTGGTGCTAGGTCTTTCCCTTTAGGTTTTACCCCAACAATGTTTTCATTAGTTTCGCTCACTCTCGAAATCAAGCATTTTACAGCAGGTTGGAGCAGCCTGTATCTCAGCACAGGAATAAGGTAGGGAAGAATTCTAAGGCTCATTTTGACTGCCTCCAGAAGTTAGATCAGATGGCAAATTGGATTTGGTGCTAGGTCTTTCCCTTTAGGTTTTACCCCAACAATGTTTTCATTAGTTTCGCTCACTCTCGAAATCAAGCATTTTACAGCAGGTTGGAGCAGCCTGTATCTCAGCACAGGAATAAGGTAGGGAAGAATTCTAAGGATCATTTTGACTGCCTCCAGAAGTTAGATCAGATGGCAAATTGGATTTGGTGCTAGGTCTTTCCCTTTAGGTTTTACCCCAACAATGTTTTCATTAGTTTCGCTCACTCTCGAAATCAAGCATTTTACAGCAGGTTGGAGGCAGCCTGTATCTCAGCACAGGAATAAGGTAGGGAAGAATTCTAAGGATCATTTTGACTGCCTCCAGAAGTTAGATCAGATGGCAAATTGGATTTGGTGCTAGGTCTTTCCCTTTAGGTTTTACCCCAACAATGTTTTCATTAGTTTCGCTCACTCTCGAAATCAAGCATTTTACAGCAGGTTGGAGCAGCCTGTATCTCAGCACAGGAATAAGGTAGGGAAGAATTCTAAGGCTCATTTTGACTGCCTCCAGAAGTTAGATCAGATGGCAAATTGGATTTGGTGCTAGGTCTTTCCCTTTAGGTTTTACCCCCAACAATGTTTTCATTAGTTTCGCTCACTCTCGAAATCAAGCATTTTACAGCAGGTTGGAGCAGCCTGTATCTCAGCACAGGAATAAGGTAGGGAAGAATTCTAAGGCTCATTTTGACTGCCTCCAGAAGTTAGATCAGATGGCAAATTGGATTTGGTGCTAGGTCTTTCCCTTTAGGTTTTACCCCAACAATGTTTTCATTAGTTTCGCTCACTCTCGAAATCAAGCATTTTACAGCAGGTTGGAGCAGCCTGTATCTCAGCACAGGAATAAGGTAGGGAAGAATTCTAAGGCTCATTTTGACTGCCTCCAGAAGTTAGATCAGATGGCAAATTGGATTTGGTGCTAGGTCTTTCCCTTTAGGTTTTACCCCAACAATGTTTTCATTAGTTTCGCTCACTCTCGAAATCAAGCATTTTACAGCAGGTTGGAGCAGCCTGTATCTCAGCACAGGAATAAGGTAGGGAAGAATTCTAAGGCTCATTTTGACTGCCTCCAGAAGTTAGATCAGATGGCAAATTGGATTTGGTGCTAGGTCTTTCCCTTTAGGTTTTTACCCCAACAATGTTTTCATTAGTTTCGCTCACTCTCGAAATCAAGCATTTTACAGCAGGTTGGAGCAGCCTGTATCTCAGCACAGGAATAAGGTAGGGAAGAATTCTAAGGATCATTTTGACTGCCTCCAGAAGTTAGATCAGATGGCAAATTGGATTTGATGCTAGGTCTTTCCCTTTAGGTTTTACCCCAACAATGTTTTCATTAGTTTCGCTCACTCTCGAAATCAAGCATTTTACAGCAGGTTGGAGCAGCCTGTATCTCAGCACAGGAATAAGGTAGGGAAGGTAGGGAAGAATTCAAATGCTCATTTTGACTGCCTCCAGAAGTTAGATCAGATGGCAAATTGGATTTGGTGCTAGGTCTTTCCCTTTAGGTTTTACCCCAACAATGTTTTCATTAGTTTCGCTCACTCTCGAAATCAAGCATTTTACAGCAGGTTGGAGCAGCCTGTATCTCAGCACAGGAATAAGGTAGGGAAGAATTCTAAGGCTCATTTTGACTGCCTCCAGAAGTTAGATCAGATGGCAAATTGGATTTGGTGCTAGGTCTTTCCCTTTAGGTTTTACCCCAACAATGTTTTCATTAGTTTCGCTCACTCTCGAAATCAAGCATTTTACAGCAGGTTGGAGCAGCCTGTATCTCAGCACAGGAATAAGGTAGGGAAGAATTCTAAGGATCATTTTGACTGCCTCCAGAAGTTAGATCAGATGGCAAATTGGATTTGATGCTAGGTCTTTCCCTTTAGGTTTTACCCCAACAATGTTTTCATTAGTTTCGCTCACTCTCGAAATCAAGCATTTTACAGCAGGTTGGAGCAGCCTGTATCTCAGCACAGGAATAAGGTAGGGAAGAATTCAAATGCTCATTTTGACTGCCTCCAGAAGTTAGATCAGATGGCAAATTGGATTTGGTGCTAGGTCTTTCCCTTTAGGTTTTACCCCAACAATGTTTTCATTAGTTTCGCTCACTCTCGAAATCAAGCATTTTACAGCAGGTTGGAGCAGCCTGTATCTCAGCACAGGAATAAGGTAGGGAAGAATTCTAAGGCTCATTTTGACTGCCTCCAGAAGTTAGATCAGATGGCAAATTGGATTTGGTGCTAGGTCTTTCCCTTTAGGTTTTACCCCAACAATGTTTTCATTAGTTTCGCTCACTCTCGAAATCAAGCATTTTACAGCAGGTTGGAGCAGCCTGTATCTCAGCACAGGAATAAGGTAGGGAAGAATTCTAAGGATCATTTTGACTGCCTCCAGAAGTTAGATCAGATGGCAAATTGGATTGGTGCTAGGTCTTTCCCTTTAGGTTTTACCCCAACAATGTTTTCATTAGTTTCGCTCACTCTCGAAATCAAGCATTTTACAGCAGGTTGGAGCAGCCTGTATCTCAGCACAGGAATAAGGTAGGGAAGAATTCTAAGGCTCATTTTGACTGCCTCCAGAAGTTAGATCAGATGGCAAATTGGATTTGGTGCTAGGTCTTTCCCTTTAGGTTTTACCCCAACAATGTTTTCATTAGTTTCGCTCACTCTCGAAATCAAGCATTTTACAGCAGGTTGGAGCAGCCTGTATCTCAGCACAGGAATAAGGTAGGGAAGAATTCTAAGGCTCATTTTGACTGCCTCCAGAAGTTAGATCAGATGGCAAATTGGATTTGGTGCTAGGTCTTTCCCTTTAGGTTTTACCCCAACAATGTTTTCATTAGTTTCGCTCACTCTCGAAATCAAGCATTTTACAGCAGGTTGGAGCAGCCTGTATCTCAGCACAGGAATAAGGTAGGGAAGAATTCTAAGGATCATTTTGACTGCCTCCAGAAGTTAGATCAGATGGCAAATTGGATTTGGTGCTAGGTCTTTCCCTTTAGGTTTTACCCCAACAATGTTTTCATTAGTTTCGCTCACTCTCGAAATCAAGCATTTTACAGCAGGTTGGAGCAGCCTGTATCTCAGCACAGGAATAAGGTAGGGAAGAATTCTAAGGATCATTTTGACTGCCTCCAGAAGTTAGATCAGATGGCAAATTGGATTTGGTGCTAGGTCTTTCCCTTTAGGTTTTACCCCAACAATGTTTTCATTAGTTTCGCTCACTCTCGAAATCAAGCATTTTACAGCAGGTTGGAGCAGCCTGTATCTCAGCACAGGAATAAGGTAGGGAAGAATTCTAAGGATCATTTTGACTGCCTCCAGAAGTTAGATCAGATGGCAAATTGGATTTGGTGCTAGGTCTTTCCCTTTAGGTTTTACCCCAACAATGTTTTCATTAGTTTCGCTCACTCTCGAAATCAAGCATTTTACAGCAGGTTGGAGCAGCCTGTATCTCAGCACAGGAATAAGGTAGGGAAGAATTCTAAGGCTCATTTTGACTGCCTCCAGAAGTTAGATCAGATGGCAAATTGGATTTGGTGCTAGGTCTTTCCCTTTAGGTTTTACCCCAACAATGTTTTCATTAGTTTCGCTCACTCTCGAAATCAAGCATTTTACAGCAGGTTGGAGCAGCCTGTATCTCAGCACAGGAATAAGGTAGGGAAGAATTCTAAGGCTCATTTTGACTGCCTCCAGAAGTTAGATCAGATGGCAAATTGGATTTGGTGCTAGGTCTTTCCCTTTAGGTTTTACCCCAACAATGTTTTCATTAGTTTCGCTCACTCTCGAAATCAAGCATTTTACAGCAGGTTGGAGCAGCCTGTATCTCAGCACAGGAATAAGGTAGGGAAGAATTCTAAGGCTCATTTTGACTGCCTCCAGAAGTTAGATCAGATGGCAAATTGGATTTGGTGCTAGGTCTTTCCCTTTAGGTTTTACCCCAACAATGTTTTCATTAGTTTCGCTCACTCTCGAAATCAAGCATTTTACAGCAGGTTGGAGCAGCCTGTATCTCAGCACAGGAATAAGGTAGGGGAGAATTCTAAGGCTCATTTTGACTGCCTCCAGAAGTTAGATCAGATGGCAAATTGGATTTGGTGCTAGGTCTTTCCCTTTAGGTTTTACCCCAACAATGTTTTCATTAGTTTCGCTCACTCTCGAAATCAAGCATTTTACAGCAGGTTGGAGCAGCCTGTATCTCAGCACAGGAATAAGGTAGGGAAGAATTCTAAGGATCATTTTGACTGCCTCCAGAAGTTAGATCAGATGGCAAATTGGATTTGGTGCTAGGTCTTTCCCTTTAGGTTTTACCCCAACAATGTTTTCATTAGTTTCGCTCACTCTCGAAATCAAGCATTTTACAGCAGGTTGGAGCAGCCTGTATCTCAGCACAGGAATAAGGTAGGGGAGAATTCTAAGGCTCATTTTGACTGCCTCCAGAAGTTAGATCAGATGGCAAATTGGATTTGGTGCTAGGTCTTTCCCTTTAGGTTTTACCCCAACAATGTTTTCATTAGTTTCGCTCACTCTCGAAATCAAGCATTTTACAGCAGGTTGGAGCAGCCTGTATCTCAGCACAGGAATAAGGTAGGGAAGAATTCTAAGGATCATTTTGACTGCCTCCAGAAGTTAGATCAGATGGCAAATTGGATTTGGTGCTAGGTCTTTCCCTTTAGGTTTTACCCCAACAATGTTTTCATTAGTTTCGCTCACTCTCGAAATCAAGCATTTTACAGCAGGTTGGAGCAGCCTGTATCTCAGCACAGGAATAAGGTAGGGAAGAATTCAAATGCTCATTTTGACTGCCTCCAGAAGTTAGATCAGATGGCAAATTGGATTTGGTGCTAGGTCTTTCCCTTTAGGTTTTACCCCAACAATGTTTTCATTAGTTTCTCTCACTCTCGAAATCAAGCATTTTACAGCAGGTTGGAGCAGCCTGTATCTCAGCACAGGAATAAGGTAGGAAGAATTCTAAGGATCATTTTGACTGCCTCCAGAAGTTAGATCAGATGGCAAATTGGATTTGGTGCTAGGTCTTTCCCTTTAGGTTTTACCCCAACAATGTTTTCATTAGTTTCGCTCACTCTCGAAATCAAGCATTTTACAGCAGGTTGGAGCAGCCTGTATCTCAGCACAGGAATAAGGTAGGGAAGAATTCTAAGGCTCATTTTGACTGCCTCCAGAAGTTAGATCAGATGGCAAATTGGATTTGGTGCTAGGTCTTTCCCTTTAGGTTTTACCCCAACAATGTTTTCATTAGTTTCGCTCACTCTCGAAATCAAGCATTTTACAGCAGGTTGGAGCAGCCTGTATCTCAGCACAGGAATAAGGTAGGGAAGAATTCTAAGGCTCATTTTGACTGCCTCCAGAAGTTAGATCAGATGGCAAATTGGATTTGGTGCTAGGTCTTTCCCTTTAGGTTTTACCCCAACAATGTTTTCATTAGTTTCGCTCACTCTCGAAATCAAGCATTTTACAGCAGGTTGGAGCAGCCTGTATCTCAGCACAGGAATAAGGTAGGGAAGAATTCTAAGGATCATTTTGACTGCCTCCAGAAGTTAGATCAGATGGCAAATTGGATTTGGTGCTAGGTCTTTCCCTTTAGGTTTTACCCCAACAATGTTTTCATTAGTTTCGCTCACTCTCGAAATCAAGCATTTTACAGCAGGTTGGAGCAGCCTGTATCTCAGCACAGGAATAAGGTAGGGAAGAATTCTAAGGATCATTTTGACTGCCTCCAGAAGTTAGATCAGATGGCAAATTGGATTTGGTGCTAGGTCTTTCCCTTTAGGTTTTACCCCCAACAATGTTTTCATTAGTTTCGCTCACTCTCGAAATCAAGCATTTTACAGCAGGTTGGAGCAGCCTGTATCTCAGCACAGGAATAAGGTAGGGAAGAATTCTAAGGCTCATTTTGACTGCCTCCAGAAGTTAGATCAGATGGCAAATTGGATTTGGTGCTAGGTCTTTCCCTTTAGGTTTTACCCCAACAATGTTTTCATTAGTTTCGCTCACTCTCGAAATCAAGCATTTTACAGCAGGTTGGAGCAGCCTGTATCTCAGCACAGGAATAAGGTAGGGAAGAATTCTAAGGCTCATTTTGACTGCCTCCAGAAGTTAGATCAGATGGCAAATTGGATTTGGTGCTAGGTCTTTCCCTTTAGGTTTTACCCCAACAATGTTTTCATTAGTTTCGCTCACTCTCGAAATCAAGCATTTTACAGCAGGTTGGAGCAGCCTGTATCTCAGCACAGGAATAAGGTAGGGAAGAATTCTAAGGCTCATTTTGACTGCCTCCAGAAGTTAGATCAGATGGCAAATTGGATTTGGTGCTAGGTCTTTCCCTTTAGGTTTTACCCCAACAATGTTTTCATTAGTTTCGCTCACTCTCGAAATCAAGCATTTTACAGCAGGTTGGAGCAGCCTGTATCTCAGCACAGGAATAAGGTAGGGAAGAATTCTAAGGCTCATTTTGACTGCCTCCAGAAGTTAGATCAGATGGCAAATTGGATTTGGTGCTAGGTCTTTCCCTTTAGGTTTTACCCCAACAATGTTTTCATTAGTTTCGCTCACTCTCGAAATCAAGCATTTTACAGCAGGTTGGAGCAGCCTGTATCTCAGCACAGGAATAAGGTAGGGAAGAATTCTAAGGATCATTTTGACTGCCTCCAGAAGTTAGATCAGATGGCAAATTGGATTTGATGCTAGGTCTTTCCCTTTAGGTTTTACCCCAACAATGTTTTCATTAGTTTTGCTCACTCTCGAAATCAAGCATTTTACAGCAGGTTGGAGCAGCCTGTATCTCAGCACAGGAATAAGGTAGGGAAGAATTCAAATGCTCATTTTGACTGCCTCCAGAAGTTAGATCAGATGGCAAATTGGATTTGGTGCTAGGTCTTTCCCTTTAGGTTTTACCCCAACAATGTTTTCATTAGTTTCGCTCACTCTCGAAATCAAGCATTTTACAGCAGGTTGGAGCAGCCTGTATCTCAGCACAGGAATAAGGTAGGGAAGAATTCTAAGGCTCATTTTGACTGCCTCCAGAAGTTAGATCAGATGGCAAATTGGATTTGGTGCTAGGTCTTTCCCTTTAGGTTTTACCCCAACAATGTTTTCATTAGTTTCGCTCACTCTCGAAATCAAGCATTTTACAGCAGGTTGGAGCAGCCTGTATCTCAGCACAGGAATAAGGTAGGGAAGAATTCTAAGGATCATTTTGACTGCCTCCAGAAGTTAGATCAGATGGCAAATTGGATTTGATGCTAGGTCTTTCCCTTTAGGTTTTACCCCAACAATGTTTTCATTAGTTTCGCTCACTCTCGAAATCAAGCATTTTACAGCAGGTTGGAGCAGCCTGTATCTCAGCACAGGAATAAGGTAGGGAAGAATTCAAATGCTCATTTTGACTGCCTCCAGAAGTTAGATCAGATGGCAAATTGGATTTGGTGCTAGGTCTTTCCCTTTAGGTTTTACCCCAACAATGTTTTCATTAGTTTCGCTCACTCTCGAAATCAAGCATTTTACAGCAGGTTGGAGCAGCCTGTATCTCAGCCACAGGAATAAGGTAGGGAAGAATTCTAAGGCTCATTTTGACTGCCTCCAGAAGTTAGATCAGATGGCAAATTGGATTTGGTGCTAGGTCTTTCCCTTTAGGTTTTACCCCAACAATGTTTTCATTAGTTTCGCTCACTCTCGAAATCAAGCATTTTACAGCAGGTTGGAGCAGCCTGTATCTCAGCACAGGAATAAGGTAGGGAAGAATTCTAAGGCTCATTTTGACTGCCTCCAGAAGTTAGATCAGATGGCAAATTGGATTTGGTGCTAGGTCTTTCCCCTTTAGGTTTTACCCCAACAATGTTTTCATTAGTTTCGCTCACTCTCGAAATCAAGCATTTTACAGCAGGTTGGAGCAGCCTGTATCTCAGCACAGGAATAAGGTAGGGAAGAATTCTAAGGCTCATTTTGACTGCCTCCAGAAGTTAGATCAGATGGCAAATTGGATTTGGTGCTAGGTCTTTCCCTTTAGGTTTTACCCCAACAATGTTTTCATTAGTTTCTCTGCACTCTCGAAATCAAGCATTTTACAGCAGGTTGGAGCAGCCTGTATCTCAGCACAGGAATAAGGTAGGGAAGAATTCTAAGGATCATTTTGACTGCCTCCAGAAGTTAGATCAGATGGCAAATTGGATTTGGTGCTAGGTCTTTCCCTTTAGGTTTTACCCCAACAATGTTTTCATTAGTTTCGCTCACTCTCGAAATCAAGCATTTTACAGCAGGTTGGAGCAGCCTGTATCTCAGCACAGGAATAAGGTAGGGAAGAATTCTAAGGCTCATTTTGACTGCCTCCAGAAGTTAGATCAGATGGCAAATTGGATTTGGTGCTAGGTCTTTCCCTTTAGGTTTTACCCCAACAATGTTTTCATTAGTTTCGCTCACTCTCGAAATCAAGCATTTTACAGCAGGTTGGAGCAGCCTGTATCTCAGCACAGGAATAAGGTAGGGAAGAATTCTAAGGCTCATTTTGACTGCCTCCAGAAGTTAGATCAGATGGCAAATTGGATTTGGTGCTAGGTCTTTCCCTTTAGGTTTTACCCCAACAATGTTTTCATTAGTTTCGCTCACTCTCGAAATCAAGCATTTTACAGCAGGTTGGAGCAGCCTGTATCTCAGCACAGGAATAAGGTAGGGAAGAATTCTAAGGATCATTTTGACTGCCTCCAGAAGTTAGATCAGATGGCAAATTGGATTTGGTGCTAGGTCTTTCCCTTTAGGTTTTACCCCAACAATGTTTTCATTAGTTTCGCTCACTCTCGAAATCAAGCATTTTACAGCAGGTTGGAGCAGCCTGTATCTCAGCACAGGAATAAGGTAGGGAAGAATTCTAAGGATCATTTTGACTGCCTCCAGAAGTTAGATCAGATGGCAAATTGGATTTGGTGCTAGGTCTTTCCCTTTAGGTTTTACCCCAACAATGTTTTCATTAGTTTCGCTCACTCTCGAAATCAAGCATTTTACAGCAGGTTGGAGCAGCCTGTATCTCAGCACAGGAATAAGGTAGGGAAGAATTCTAAGGCTCATTTTGACTGCCTCCAGAAGTTAGATCAGATGGCAAATTGGATTTGGTGCTAGGTCTTTCCCTTTAGGTTTTACCCCAACAATGTTTTCATTAGTTTCGCTCACTCTCGAAATCAAGCATTTTACAGCAGGTTGGAGCAGCCTGTATCTCAGCACAGGAATAAGGTAGGGAAGAATTCTAAGGATCATTTTGACTGCCTCCAGAAGTTAGATCAGATGGCAAATTGGATTTGGTGCTAGGTCTTTCCCTTTAGGTTTTACCCCAACAATGTTTTCATTAGTTTCGCTCACTCTCGAAATCAAGCATTTTACAGCAGGTTGGAGCAGCCTGTATCTCAGCACAGGAATAAGGTAGGGAAGAATTCTAAGGCTCATTTTGACTGCCTCCAGAAGTTAGATCAGATGGCAAATTGGATTTGGTGCTAGGTCTTTCCCTTTAGGTTTTACCCCAACAATGTTTTCATTAGTTTCGCTCACTCTCGAAATCAAGCATTTTACAGCAGGTTGGAGCAGCCTGTATCTCAGCACAGGAATAAGGTAGGGGAGAATTCTAAGGCTCATTTTGACTGCCTCCAGAAGTTAGATCAGATGGCAAATTGGATTTGGTGCTAGGTCTTTCCCTTTAGGTTTTACCCCAACAATGTTTTCATTAGTTTCGCTCACTCTCGAAATCAAGCATTTTACAGCAGGTTGGAGCAGCCTGTATCTCAGCACAGGAATAAGGTAGGGAAGAATTCTAAGGCTCATTTTGACTGCCTCCAGAAGTTAGATCAGATGGCAAATTGGATTTGGTGCTAGGTCTTTCCCTTTAGGTTTTACCCCAACAATGTTTTCATTAGTTTCGCTCACTCTCGAAATCAAGCATTTTACAGCAGGTTGGAGCAGCCTGTATCTCAGCACAGGAATAAGGTAGGGAAGAATTCTAAGGATCATTTTGACTGCCTCCAGAAGTTAGATCAGATGGCAAATTGGATTTGGTGCTAGGTCTTTCCCTTTAGGTTTTACCCCAACAATGTTTTCATTAGTTTCGCTCACTCTCGAAATCAAGCATTTTACAGCAGGTTGGAGCAGCCTGTATCTCAGCACAGGAATAAGGTAGGGAAGAATTTAAGGATCATTTTGACTGCCTCCAGAAGTTAGATCAGATGGCAAATTGGATTTGGTGCTAGGTCTTTCCCTTTAGGTTTTTACCCCAACAATGTTTTCATTAGTTTCGCTCACTCTCGAAATCAAGCATTTTACAGCAGGTTGGAGCAGCCTGTATCTCAGCACAGGAATAAGGTAGGGAAGAATTCTAAGGCTCATTTTGACTGCCTCCAGAAGTTAGATCAGATGGCAAATTGGATTTGGTGCTAGGTCTTTCCCTTTAGGTTTTACCCCAACAATGTTTTCATTAGTTTCGCTCACTCTCGAAATCAAGCATTTTACAGCAGGTTGGAGCAGCCTGTATCTCAGCACAGGAATAAGGTAGGGAAGAATTCCTAAGGATCATTTTGACTGCCTCCAGAAGTTAGATCAGATGGCAAATTGGATTTGGTGCTAGGTCTTTCCTTTAGGTTTTACCCCAACAATGTTTTCATTAGTTTCGCTCACTCTCGAAATCAAGCATTTTACAGCAGGTTGGAGCAGCCTGTATCTCAGCACAGGAATAAGGTAGGGAAGAATTCTAAGGCTCATTTTGACTGCCTCCAGAAGTTAGATCAGATGGCAAATTGGATTTGGTGCTAGGTCTTTCCCTTTAGGTTTTACCCCAACAATGTTTTCATTAGTTTCGCTCACTCTCGAAATCAAGCATTTTACAGCAGGTTGGAGCAGCCTGTATCTCAGCACAGGAATAAGGTAGGGGAGAATTCTAAGGCTCATTTTGACTGCCTCCAGAAGTTAGATCAGATGGCAAATTGGATTTGGTGCTAGGTCTTTCCCTTTAGGTTTTACCCCAACAATGTTTTCATTAGTTTCGCTCACTCTCGAAATCAAGCATTTTACAGCAGGTTGGAGCAGCCTGTATCTCAGCACAGGAATAAGGTAGGGAAGAATTCTAAGGATCATTTTGACTGCCTCCAGAAGTTAGATCAGATGGCAAATTGGATTTGGTGCTAGGTCTTTCCCTTTAGGTTTTACCCCAACAATGTTTTCATTAGTTTCGCTCACTCTCGAAATCAAGCATTTTACAGCAGGTTGGAGCAGCCTGTATCTCAGCACAGGAATAAGGTAGGGGAGAATTCTAAGGCTCATTTTGACTGCCTCCAGAAGTTAGATCAGATGGCAAATTGGATTGGTGCTAGGTCTTTCCCTTTAGGTTTTACCCCAACAATGTTTTCATTAGTTTCGCTCACTCTCGAAATCAAGCATTTTACAGCAGGTTGGAGCAGCCTGTATCTCAGCACAGGAATAAGGTAGGGAAGAATTCTAAGGATCATTTTGACTGCCTCCAGAAGTTAGATCAGATGGCAAATTGGATTTGGTGCTAGGTCTTTCCCTTTAGGTTTTACCCCAACAATGTTTTCATTAGTTTCGCTCACTCTCGAAATCAAGCATTTTACAGCAGGTTGGAGCAGCCTGTATCTCAGCACAGGAATAAGGTAGGGAAGAATTCAAATGCTCATTTTGACTGCCTCCAGAAGTTAGATCAGATGGCAAATTGGATTTGGTGCTAGGTCTTTCCCTTTAGGTTTTACCCCAACAATGTTTTCATTAGTTTCTCTCACTCTCGAAATCAAGCATTTTACAGCAGGTTGGAGCAGCCTGTATCTCAGCACAGGAAATAAGGTAGGGAAGAATTCTAAGGATCATTTTGACTGCCTCCAGAAGTTAGATCAGATGGCAAATTGGATTTGGTGCTAGGTCTTTCCCTTTAGGTTTTACCCCAACAATGTTTTCATTAGTTTCGCTCACTCTCGAAATCAAGCATTTTACAGCAGGTTGGAGCAGCCTGTATCTCAGCACAGGAATAAGGTAGGGAAGAATTCTAAGGCTCATTTTGACTGCCTCCAGAAGTTAGATCAGATGGCAAATTGGATTTGGTGCTAGGTCTTTCCCTTTAGGTTTTACCCCAACAATGTTTTCATTAGTTTCGCTCACTCTCGAAATCAAGCATTTTACAGCAGGTTGGAGCAGCCTGTATCTCAGCACAGGAATAAGGTAGGGAAGAATTCTAAGGCTCATTTTGACTGCCTCCAGAAGTTAGATCAGATGGCAAATTGGATTTGGTGCTAGGTCTTTCCCTTTAGGTTTTACCCCAACAATGTTTTCATTAGTTTCGCTCACTCTCGAAATCAAGCATTTTACAGCAGGTTGGAGCAGCCTGTATCTCAGCACAGGAATAAGGTAGGGGAGAATTCTAAGGCTCATTTTGACTGCCTCCAGAAGTTAGATCAGATGGCAAATTGGATTTGGTGCTAGGTCTTTCCCTTTAGGTTTTACCCCAACAATGTTTTCATTAGTTTCGCTCACTCTCGAAATCAAGCATTTTACAGCAGGTTGGAGCAGCCTGTATCTCAGCACAGGAATAATGTAGGGAAGAATTCTAAGGATCATTTTGACTGCCTCCAGAAGTTAGATCAGATGGCAAATTGGATTTGGTGCTAGGTCTTTCCCTTTAGGTTTTACCCCAACAATGTTTTCATTAGTTTCGCTCACTCTCGAAATCAAGCATTTTACAGCAGGTTGGAGCAGCCTGTATCTCAGCACAGGAATAAGGTAGGGAAGAATTCTAATGCTCATTTTGACTGCCTCCAGAAGTTAGATCAGATGGCAAATTGGATTTGGTGCTAGGTCTTTCCCTTTAGGTTTTACCCCAACAATGTTTTCATTAGTTTCGCTCACTCTCGAAATCAAGCATTTTACAGCAGGTTGGAGCAGCCTGTATCTCAGCACAGGAATAAGGTAGGGAAGAATTCTAAGGCTCATTTTGACTGCCTCCAGAAGTTAGATCAGATGGCAAATTGGATTTGGTGCTAGGTCTTTCCCTTTAGGTTTTACCCCAACAAGGTTTTCATTAGTTTCGCTCACTCTCGAAATCAAGCATTTTACAGCAGGTTGGAGCAGCCTGTATCTCAGCACAGGAATAAGGTAGGGAAGAATTCTAAGGCTCATTTTGACTGCCTCCAGAAGTTAGATCAGATGGCAAATTGGATTTGGTGCTAGGTCTTTCCCTTTAGGTTTTACCCCAACAATGTTTTCATTAGTTTCGCTCACTCTCGAAATCAAGCATTTTACAGCAGGTTGGAGCAGCCTGTATCTCAGCACAGGAATAAGGTAGGGAAGAATTCTAAGGCTCATTTTGACTGCCTCCAGAAGTTAGATCAGATGGCAAATTGGATTTGGTGCTAGGTCTTTCCCTTTAGGTTTTACCCCAACAATGTTTTCATTAGTTTCGCTCACTCTCGAAATCAAGCATTTTACAGCAGGTTGGAGCAGCCTGTATCTCAGCACAGGAATAAGGTAGGGAAGAATTCTAAGGCTCATTTTGACTGCCTCCAGAAGTTAGATCAGATGGCAAATTGGATTTGGTGCTAGGTCTTTCCCTTTACGTTTTACCCCAACAATGTTTTCATTAGTTTCGCTCACTCTCGAAATCAAGCATTTTACAGCAGGTTGGAGCAGCCTGTATCTCAGCACAGGAATAAGGTAGGGAAGAATTCTAAGGCTCATTTTGACTGCCTCCAGAAGTTAGATCAGATGGCAAATTGGATTTGGTGCTAGGTCTTTCCCTTTAGGTTTTACCCCAACAATGTTTTCATTAGTTTCGCTCACTCTCGAAATCAAGCATTTTACAGCAGGTTGGAGCAGCCTGTATCTCAGCACAGGAATAAGGTAGGGAAGAATTCTAAGGCTCATTTTGACTGCCTCCAGAAGTTAGATCAGATGGCAAATTGGATTTGGTGCTAGGTCTTTCCCTTTAGGTTTTACCCCAACAATGTTTTCATTAGTTTCGCTCACTCTCGAAATCAAGCATTTTACAGCAGGTTGGAGCAGCCTGTATCTCAGCACAGGAATAAGGTAGGGGAGAATTCTAAGGCTCATTTTGACTGCCTCCAGAAGTTAGATCAGATGGCAAATTGGATTTGGTGCTAGGTCTTTCCCTTTAGGTTTTACCCCAACAATGTTTTCATTAGTTTCGCTCACTCTCGAAATCAAGCATTTTACAGCAGGTTGGAGCAGCCTGTATCTCAGCACAGGAATAAGGTAGGGAAGAATTCTAAGGATCATTTTGACTGCCTCCAGAAGTTAGATCAGATGGCAAATTGGATTTGGTGCTAGGTCTTTCCCTTTAGGTTTTACCCCAACAATGTTTTCATTAGTTTCGCTCACTCTCGAAATCAAGCATTTTACAGCAGGTTGGAGCAGCCTGTATCTCAGCACAGGAATAAGGTAGGGGAGAATTCTAAGGCTCATTTTGACTGCCTCCAGAAGTTAGATCAGATGGCAAATTGGATTTGGTGCTAGGTCTTTCCCTTTAGGTTTTACCCCAACAATGTTTTCATTAGTTTCGCTCACTCTCGAAATCAAGCATTTTACAGCAGGTTGGAGCAGCCTGTATCTCAGCACAGGAATAAGGTAGGGAAGAATTCTAAGGCTCATTTTGACTGCCTCCAGAAGTTAGATCAGATGGCAAATTGGATTTGGTGCTAGGTCTTTCCCTTTAGGTTTTACCCCAACAATGTTTTCATTAGTTTCGCTCACTCTCGAAATCAAGCATTTTACAGCAGGTTGGAGCAGCCTGTATCTCAGCACAGGAATAAGGTAGGGAAGAATTTAAATGCTCATTTTGACTGCCTCCAGAAGTTAGATCAGATGGCAAATTGGATTTGGTGCTAGGTCTTTCCCTTTAGGTTTTACCCCAACAATGTTTTCATTAGTTTCGCTCACTCTCGAAATCAAGCATTTTACAGCAGGTTGGAGCAGCCTGTATCTCAGCACAGGAATAAGGTAGGGAAGAATTCTAAGGATCATTTTGACTGCCTCCAGAAGTTAGATCAGATGGCAAATTGGATTTGGTGCTAGGTCTTTCCCTTTAGGTTTTACCCCAACAATGTTTTCATTAGTTTCGCTCACTCTCGAAATCAAGCATTTTACAGCAGGTTGGAGCAGCCTGTATCTCAGCACAGGAATAAGGTAGGGGAGAATTCTAAGGCTCATTTTGACTGCCTCCAGAAGTTAGATCAGATGGCAAATTGGATTTGGTGCTAGGTCTTTCCCTTTAGGTTTTACCCCAACAATGTTTTCATTAGTTTCACTCACTCTCGAAATCAAGCATTTTACAGCAGGTTGGAGCAGCCTGTATCTCAGCACAGGAATAAGGTAGGGAAGAATTCTAAGGCTCATTTTGACTGCCTCCAGAAGTTAGATCAGATGGCAAATTGGATTTGGTGCTAGGTCTTTCCCTTTAGGTTTTACCCCAACAATGTTTTCATTAGTTTCGCTCACTCTCGAAATCAAGCATTTTACAGCAGGTTGGAGCAGCCTGTATCTCAGCACAGGAATAAGGTAGGGAAGAATTCTAAGGCTCATTTTGACTGCCTCCAGAAGTTAGATCAGATGGCAAATTGGATTTGGTGCTAGGTCTTTCCCTTTAGGTTTTACCCCAACAATGTTTTCATTAGTTTCGCTCACTCTCGAAATCAAGCATTTTACAGCAGGTTGGAGCAGCCTGTATCTCAGCACAGGAATAAGGTAGGGAAGAATTCTAAGGATCATTTTGACTGCCTCCAGAAGTTAGATCAGATGGCAAATTGGATTTGGTGCTAGGTCTTTCCCTTTAGGTTTTACCCCAACAATGTTTTCATTAGTTTCGCTCACTCTCGAAATCAAGCATTTTACAGCAGGTTGGAGCAGCCTGTATCTCAGCACAGGAATAAGGTAGGGAAGAATTCTAAGGCTCATTTTGACTGCCTCCAGAAGTTAGATCAGATGGCAAATTGGATTTGGTGCTAGGTCTTTCCCTTTAGGTTTTACCCCAACAATGTTTTCATTAGTTTCGCTCACTCTCGAAATCAAGCATTTTACAGCAGGTTGGAGCAGCCTGTATCTCAGCACAGGAATAAGGTAGGGGAGAATTCTAAGGCTCATTTTGACTGCCTCCAGAAGTTAGATCAGATGGCAAATTGGATTTGGTGCTAGGTCTTTCCCTTTAGGTTTTACCCCAACAATGTTTTCATTAGTTTCGCTCACTCTCGAAATCAAGCATTTTACAGCAGGTTGGAGCAGCCTGTATCTCAGCACAGGAATAAGGTAGGGAAGAATTCTAAGGATCATTTTGACTGCCTCCAGAAGTTAGATCAGATGGCAAATTGGATTTGGTGCTAGGTCTTTCCCTTTAGGTTTTACCCCAACAATGTTTTCATTAGTTTCGCTCACTCTCGAAATCAAGCATTTTACAGCAGGTTGGAGCAGCCTGTATCTCAGCACAGGAATAAGGTAGGGAAGAATTCTAAGGCTCATTTTGACTGCCTCCAGAAGTTAGATCAGATGGCAAATTGGATTTGGTGCTAGGTCTTTCCCTTTAGGTTTTACCCCAACAATGTTTTCATTAGTTTCGCTCACTCTCGAAATCAAGCATTTTACAGCAGGTTGGAGCAGCCTGTATCTCAGCACAGGAATAAGGTAGGGAAGAATTCTAAGGCTCATTTTGACTGCCTCCAGAAGTTAGATCAGATGGCAAATTGGATTTGGTGCTAGGTCTTTCCCTTTAGGTTTTACCCCAACAATGTTTTCATTAGTTTCGCTCACTCTCGAAATCAAGCATTTTACAGCAGGTTGGAGCAGCCTGTATCTCAGCACAGGAATAAGGTAGGGAAGAATTCTAAGGATCATTTTGACTGCCTCCAGAAGTTAGATCAGATGGCAAATTGGATTTGGTGCTAGGTCTTTCCCTTTAGGTTTTACCCCAACAATGTTTTCATTAGTTTCGCTCACTCTCGAAATCAAGCATTTTACAGCAGGTTGGAGCAGCCTGTATCTCAGCACAGGAATAAGGTAGGGGAGAATTCTAAGGCTCATTTTGACTGCCTCCAGAAGTTAGATCAGATGGCAAATTGGATTTGGTGCTAGGTCTTTCCCTTTAGGTTTTACCCCAACAAGGTTTTCATTAGTTTCGCTCACTCTCGAAATCAAGCATTTTACAGCAGGTTGGAGCAGCCTGTATCTCAGCACAGGAATAAGGTAGGGGAGAATTCTAAGGCTCATTTTGACTGCCTCCAGAAGTTAGATCAGATGGCAAATTG
This sequence comes from Melanerpes formicivorus, assembly GCF_026170545.1. Classification (NCBI taxonomy): domain Eukaryota; kingdom Metazoa; phylum Chordata; class Aves; order Piciformes; family Picidae; genus Melanerpes; species Melanerpes formicivorus. The sequence goes on from NW_027144902.1 coordinate 20,100, forward strand.
GATTTGGTGCTAGGTCTTTCCCTTTAGGTTTTACCCCAACAATGTTTTCATTAGTTTCGCTCACTCTCGAAATCAAGCATTTTACAGCAGGTTGGAGCAGCCTGTATCTCAGCACAGGAATAAGGTAGGGAAGAATTCTAAGGCTCATTTTGACTGCCTCCAGAAGTTAGATCAGATGGCAAATTGGATTTGGTGCTAGGTCTTTCCCTTTAGGTTTTACCCCAACAATGTTTTCATTAGTTTCGCTCACTCTCGAAATCAAGCATTTTACAGCAGGTTGGAGCAGCCTGTATCTCAGCACAGGAATAAGGTAGGGGAGAATTCTAAGGCTCATTTTGACTGCCTCCAGAAGTTAGATCAGATGGCAAATTGGATTTGGTGCTAGGTCTTTCCCTTTAGGTTTTACCCCAACAAGGTTTTCATTAGTTTCGCTCACTCTCGAAATCAAGCATTTTACAGCAGGTTGGAGCAGCCTGTATCTCAGCACAGGAATAAGGTAGGGGAGAATTCTAAGGCTCATTTTGACTGCCTCCAGAAGTTAGATCAGATGGCAAATTGGATTTGGTGCTAGGTCTTTCCCTTTAGGTTTTACCCCAACAATGTTTTCATTAGTTTCGCTCACTCTCGAAATCAAGCATTTTACAGCAGGTTGGAGCAGCCTGTATCTCAGCACAGGAATAAGGTAGGGAAGAATTCTAAGGCTCATTTTGACTGCCTCCAGAAGTTAGATCAGATGGCAAATTGGATTTGGTGCTAGGTCTTTCCCTTTAGGTTTTACCCCAACAATGTTTTCATTAGTTTCGCTCACTCTCGAAATCAAGCATTTTACAGCAGGTTGGAGCAGCCTGTATCTCAGCACAGGAATAAGGTAGGGAAGAATTCTAAGGATCATTTTGACTGCCTCCAGAAGTTAGATCAGATGGCAAATTGGATTTGGTGCTAGGTCTTTCCCTTTAGGTTTTACCCCAACAATGTTTTCATTAGTTTCGCTCACTCTCGAAATCAAGCATTTTACAGCAGGTTGGAGCAGCCTGTATCTCAGCACAGGAATAAGGTAGGGAAGAATTCTAAGGCTCATTTTGACTGCCTCCAGAAGTTAGATCAGATGGCAAATTGGATTTGGTGCTAGGTCTTTCCCTTTAGGTTTTACCCCAACAATGTTTTCATTAGTTTCGCTCACTCTCGAAATCAAGCATTTTACAGCAGGTTGGAGCAGCCTGTATCTCAGCACAGGAATAAGGTAGGGAAGAATTCTAAGGATCATTTTGACTGCCTCCAGAAGTTAGATCAGATGGCAAATTGGATTTGGTGCTAGGTCTTTCCCTTTAGGTTTTACCCCAACAATGTTTTCATTAGTTTCGCTCACTCTCGAAATCAAGCATTTTACAGCAGGTTGGAGCAGCCTGTATCTCAGCACAGGAATAAGGTAGGGAAGAATTCTAAGGCTCATTTTGACTGCCTCCAGAAGTTAGATCAGATGGCAAATTGGATTTGGTGCTAGGTCTTTCCCTTTAGGTTTTACCCCAACAATGTTTTCATTAGTTTCGCTCACTCTCGAAATCAAGCATTTTACAGCAGGTTGGAGCAGCCTGTATCTCAGCACAGGAATAAGGTAGGGAAGAATTCTAAGGCTCATTTTGACTGCCTCCAGAAGTTAGATCAGATGGCAAATTGGATTTGATGCTAGGTCTTTCCCTTTAGGTTTTACCCCAACAATGTTTTCATTAGTTTCGCTCACTCTCGAAATCAAGCATTTTACAGCAGGTTGGAGCAGCCTGTATCTCAGCACAGGAATAAGGTAGGGAAGAATTCAAATGCTCATTTTGACTGCCTCCAGAAGTTAGATCAGATGGCAAATTGGATTTGGTGCTAGGTCTTTCCCTTTAGGTTTTACCCCAACAATGTTTTCATTAGTTTCGCTCACTCTCGAAATCAAGCATTTTACAGCAGGTTGGAGCAGCCTGTATCTCAGCACAGGAATAAGGTAGGGAAGAATTCTAAGGCTCATTTTGACTGCCTCCAGAAGTTAGATCAGATGGCAAATTGGATTTGGTGCTAGGTCTTTCCCTTTAGGTTTTACCCCAACAATGTTTTCATTAGTTTCGCTCACTCTCGAAATCAAGCATTTTACAGCAGGTTGGAGCAGCCTGTATCTCAGCACAGGAATAAGGTAGGGGAGAATTCTAAGGCTCATTTTGACTGCCTCCAGAAGTTAGATCAGATGGCAAATTGGATTTGGTGCTAGGTCTTTCCCTTTAGGTTTTACCCCAACAATGTTTTCATTAGTTTCGCTCACTCTCGAAATCAAGCATTTTACAGCAGGTTGGAGCAGCCTGTATCTCAGCACAGGAATAAGGTAGGGAAGAATTCTAAGGATCATTTTGACTGCCTCCAGAAGTTAGATCAGATGGCAAATTGGATTTGGTGCTAGGTCTTTCCCTTTAGGTTTTACCCCAACAATGTTTTCATTAGTTTCGCTCACTCTCGAAATCAAGCATTTTACAGCAGGTTGGAGCAGCCTGTATCTCAGCACAGGAATAAGGTAGGGAAGAATTCTAAGGATCATTTTGACTGCCTCCAGAAGTTAGATCAGATGGCAAATTGGATTTGGTGCTAGGTCTTTCCCTTTAGGTTTTACCCCAACAATGTTTTCATTAGTTTCGCTCACTCTCGAAATCAAGCATTTTACAGCAGGTTGGAGCAGCCTGTATCTCAGCACAGGAATAAGGTAGGGAAGAATTCTAAGGCTCATTTTGACTGCCTCCAGAAGTTAGATCAGATGGCAAATTGGATTTGGTGCTAGGTCTTTCCCTTTAGGTTTTACCCCAACAAGGTTTTCATTAGTTTCGCTCACTCTCGAAATCAAGCATTTTACAGCAGGTTGGAGCAGCCTGTATCTCAGCACAGGAATAAGGTAGGGAAGAATTCTAAGGCTCATTTTGACTGCCTCCAGAAGTTAGATCAGATGGCAAATTGGATTTGGTGCTAGGTCTTTCCCTTTAGGTTTTACCCCAACAATGTTTTCATTAGTTTCGCTCACTCTCGAAATCAAGCATTTTACAGCAGGTTGGAGCAGCCTGTATCTCAGCACAGGAATAAGGTAGGGAAGAATTCTAAGGCTCATTTTGACTGCCTCCAGAAGTTAGATCAGATGGCAAATTGGATTTGGTGCTAGGTCTTTCCCTTTAGGTTTTACCCCAACAATGTTTTCATTAGTTTCGCTCACTCTCGAAATCAAGCATTTTACAGCAGGTTGGAGCAGCCTGTATCTCAGCACAGGAATAAGGTAGGGAAGAATTCTAAGGATCATTTTGACTGCCTCCAGAAGTTAGATCAGATGGCAAATTGGATTTGGTGCTAGGTCTTTCCCTTTAGGTTTTACCCCAACAATGTTTTCATTAGTTTCGCTCACTCTCGAAATCAAGCATTTTACAGCAGGTTGGAGCAGCCTGTATCTCAGCACAGGAATAAGGTAGGGAAGAATTCTAAGGCTCATTTTGACTGCCTCCAGAAGTTAGATCAGATGGCAAATTGGATTTGGTGCTAGGTCTTTCCCTTTAGGTTTTACCCCAACAATGTTTTCATTAGTTTCGCTCACTCTCGAAATCAAGCATTTTACAGCAGGTTGGAGCAGCCTGTATCTCAGCACAGGAATAAGGTAGGGAAGAATTCTAAGGATCATTTTGACTGCCTCCAGAAGTTAGATCAGATGGCAAATTGGATTTGGTGCTAGGTCTTTCCCTTTAGGTTTTACCCCAACAATGTTTTCATTAGTTTCGCTCACTCTCGAAATCAAGCATTTTACAGCAGGTTGGAGCAGCCTGTATCTCAGCACAGGAATAAGGTAGGGAAGAATTCTAAGGCTCATTTTGACTGCCTCCAGAAGTTAGATCAGATGGCAAATTGGATTTGGTGCTAGGTCTTTCCCTTTAGGTTTTACCCCAACAATGTTTTCATTAGTTTCGCTCACTCTCGAAATCAAGCATTTTACAGCAGGTTGGAGCAGCCTGTATCTCAGCACAGGAATAAGGTAGGGAAGAATTCTAAGGCTCATTTTGACTGCCTCCAGAAGTTAGATCAGATGGCAAATTGGATTTGATGCTAGGTCTTTCCCTTTAGGTTTTACCCCAACAATGTTTTCATTAGTTACGCTCACTCTCGAAATCAAGCATTTTACAGCAGGTTGGAGCAGCCTGTATCTCAGCACAGGAATAAGGTAGGGAAGAATTCAAATGCTCATTTTGACTGCCTCCAGAAGTTAGATCAGATGGCAAATTGGATTTGGTGCTAGGTCTTTCCCTTTAGGTTTTACCCCAACAATGTTTTCATTAGTTTCGCTCACTCTCGAAATCAAGCATTTTACAGCAGGTTGGAGCAGCCTGTATCTCAGCACAGGAATAAGGTAGGGAAGAATTCTAAGGCTCATTTTGACTGCCTCCAGAAGTTAGATCAGATGGCAAATTGGATTTGGTGCTAGGTCTTTCCCTTTAGGTTTTACCCCAACAATGTTTTCATTAGTTTCGCTCACTCTCGAAATCAAGCATTTTACAGCAGGTTGGAGCAGCCTGTATCTCAGCACAGGAATAAGGTAGGGAAGAACTCAAATGCTCATTTTGACTGCCTCCAGAAGTTAGATCAGATGGCAAATTGGATTTGGTGCTAGGTCTTTCCCTTTAGGTTTTACCCCAACAATGTTTTCATTAGTTTCGCTCACTCTCGAAATCAAGCATTTTACAGCAGGTTGGAGCAGCCTGTATCTCAGCACAGGAATAAGGTAGGGAAGAACTCAAATGCTCATTTTGACTGCCTCCAGAAGTTAGATCAGATGGCAAATTGGATTTGGTGCTAGGTCTTTCCCTTTAGGTTTTACCCCAACAATGTTTTCATTAGTTTCGCTCACTCTCGAAATCAAGCATTTTACAGCAGGTTGGAGCAGCCTGTATCTCAGCACAGGAATAAGGTAGGGAAGAATTCTAAGGCTCATTTTGACTGCCTCCAGAAGTTAGATCAGATGGCAAATTGGATTTGGTGCTAGGTCTTTCCCTTTAGGTTTTACCCCAACAATGTTTTCATTAGTTTCGCTCACTCTCGAAATCAAGCATTTTACAGCAGGTTGGAGCAGCCTGTATCTCAGCACAGGAATAAGGTAGGGAAGAATTCTAAGGCTCATTTTGACTGCCTCCAGAAGTTAGATCAGATGGCAAATTGGATTTGGTGCTAGGTCTTTCCCTTTAGGTTTTACCCCAACAATGTTTTCATTAGTTTCGCTCACTCTCGAAATCAAGCATTTTACAGCAGGTTGGAGCAGCCTGTATCTCAGCACAGGAATAAGGTAGGGAAGAATTCTAAGGCTCATTTTGACTGCCTCCAGAAGTTAGATCAGATGGCAAATTGGATTTGGTGCTAGGTCTTTCCCTTTAGGTTTTACCCCAACAATGTTTTCATTAGTTTCGCTCACTCTCGAAATCAAGCATTTTACAGCAGGTTGGAGCAGCCTGTATCTCAGCACAGGAATAAGGTAGGGAAGAATTCTAAGGATCATTTTGACTGCCTCCAGAAGTTAGATCAGATGGCAAATTGGATTTGGTGCTAGGTCTTTCCCTTTAGGTTTTACCCCAACAATGTTTTCATTAGTTTCGCTCACTCTCGAAATCAAGCATTTTACAGCAGGTTGGAGCAGCCTGTATCTCAGCACAGGAATAAGGTAGGGAAGAATTCTAAGGATCATTTTGACTGCCTCCAGAAGTTAGATCAGATGGCAAATTGGATTTGGTGCTAGGTCTTTCCCTTTAGGTTTTACCCCAACAATGTTTTCATTAGTTTCGCTCACTCTCGAAATCAAGCATTTTACAGCAGGTTGGAGCAGCCTGTATCTCAGCACAGGAATAAGGTAGGGAAGAATTCTAAGGCTCATTTTGACTGCCTCCAGAAGTTAGATCAGATGGCAAATTGGATTTGGTGCTAGGTCTTTCCCTTTAGGTTTTACCCCAACAATGTTTTCATTAGTTTCGCTCACTCTCGAAATCAAGCATTTTACAGCAGGTTGGAGCAGCCTGTATCTCAGCACAGGAATAAGGTAGGGAAGAACTCAAATGCTCATTTTGACTGCCTCCAGAAGTTAGATCAGATGGCAAATTGGATTTGGTGCTAGGTCTTTCCCTTTAGGTTTTACCCCAACAATGTTTTCATTAGTTTCGCTCACTCTCGAAATCAAGCATTTTACAGCAGGTTGGAGCAGCCTGTATCTCAGCACAGGAATAAGGTAGGGAAGAACTCAAATGCTCATTTTGACTGCCTCCAGAAGTTAGATCAGATGGCAAATTGGATTTGGTGCTAGGTCTTTCCCTTTAGGTTTTACCCCAACAATGTTTTCATTAGTTTCGCTCACTCTCGAAATCAAGCATTTTACAGCAGGTTGGAGCAGCCTGTATCTCAGCACAGGAATAAGGTAGGGAAGAACTCAAATGCTCATTTTGACTGCCTCCAGAAGTTAGATCAGATGGCAAATTGGATTTGGTGCTAGGTCTTTCCCTTTAGGTTTTACCCCAACAATGTTTTCATTAGTTTCGCTCACTCTCGAAATCAAGCATTTTACAGCAGGTTGGAGCAGCCTGTATCTCAGCACAGGAATAAGGTAGGGAAGAATTCTAAGGCTCATTTTGACTGCCTCCAGAAGTTAGATCAGATGGCAAATTGGATTTGGTGCTAGGTCTTTCCCTTTAGGTTTTACCCCAACAATGTTTTCATTAGTTTCGCTCACTCTCGAAATCAAGCATTTTACAGCAGGTTGGAGCAGCCTGTATCTCAGCACAGGAATAAGGTAGGGAAGAACTCAAATGCTCATTTTGACTGCCTCCAGAAGTTAGATCAGATGGCAAATTGGATTTGGTGCTAGGTCTTTCCCTTTAGGTTTTACCCCAACAATGTTTTCATTAGTTTCGCTCACTCTCGAAATCAAGCATTTTACAGCAGGTTGGAGCAGCCTGTATCTCAGCACAGGAATAAGGTAGGGAAGAACTCAAATGCTCATTTTGACTGCCTCCAGAAGTTAGATCAGATGGCAAATTGGATTTGGTGCTAGGTCTTTCCCTTTAGGTTTTACCCCAACAATGTTTTCATTAGTTTCGCTCACTCTCGAAATCAAGCATTTTACAGCAGGTTGGAGCAGCCTGTATCTCAGCACAGGAATAAGGTAGGGAAGAACTCAAATGCTCATTTTGACTGCCTCCAGAAGTTAGATCAGATGGCAAATTGGATTTGGTGCTAGGTCTTTCCCTTTAGGTTTTACCCCAACAATGTTTTCATTAGTTTCGCTCACTCTCGAAATCAAGCATTTTACAGCAGGTTGGAGCAGCCTGTATCTCAGCACAGGAATAAGGTAGGGAAGAATTCTAAGGATCATTTTGACTGCCTCCAGAAGTTAGATCAGATGGCAAATTGGATTTGGTGCTAGGTCTTTCCCTTTAGGTTTTACCCCAACAATGTTTTCATTAGTTTCGCTCACTCTCGAAATCAAGCATTTTACAGCAGGTTGGAGCAGCCTGTATCTCAGCACAGGAATAAGGTAGGGAAGAACTCAAATGCTCATTTTGACTGCCTCCAGAAGTTAGATCAGATGGCAAATTGGATTTGGTGCTAGGTCTTTCCCTTTAGGTTTTACCCCAACAATGTTTTCATTAGTTTCGCTCACTCTCGAAATCAAGCATTTTACAGCAGGTTGGAGCAGCCTGTATCTCAGCACAGGAATAAGGTAGGGAAGAACTCAAATGCTCATTTTGACTGCCTCCAGAAGTTAGATCAGATGGCAAATTGGATTTGGTGCTAGGTCTTTCCCTTTAGGTTTTACCCCAACAATGTTTTCATTAGTTTCGCTCACTCTCGAAATCAAGCATTTTACAGCAGGTTGGAGCAGCCTGTATCTCAGCACAGGAATAAGGTAGGGAAGAACTCAAATGCTCATTTTGACTGCCTCCAGAAGTTAGATCAGATGGCAAATTGGATTTGGTGCTAGGTCTTTCCCTTTAGGTTTTACCCCAACAATGTTTTCATTAGTTTCGCTCACTCTCGAAATCAAGCATTTTACAGCAGGTTGGAGCAGCCTGTATCTCAGCACAGGAATAAGGTAGGGAAGAATTCTAAGGATCATTTTGACTGCCTCCAGAAGTTAGATCAGATGGCAAATTGGATTTGGTGCTAGGTCTTTCCCTTTAGGTTTTACCCCAACAATGTTTTCATTAGTTTCGCTCACTCTCGAAATCAAGCATTTTACAGCAGGTTGGAGCAGCCTGTATCTCAGCACAGGAATAAGGTAGGGAAGAACTCAAATGCTCATTTTGACTGCCTCCAGAAGTTAGATCAGATGGCAAATTGGATTTGGTGCTAGGTCTTTCCCTTTAGGTTTTACCCCAACAATGTTTTCATTAGTTTCGCTCACTCTCGAAATCAAGCATTTTACAGCAGGTTGGAGCAGCCTGTATCTCAGCACAGGAATAAGGTAGGGAAGAACTCAAATGCTCATTTTGACTGCCTCCAGAAGTTAGATCAGATGGCAAATTGGATTTGGTGCTAGGTCTTTCCCTTTAGGTTTTACCCCAACAATGTTTTCATTAGTTTCGCTCACTCTCGAAATCAAGCATTTTACAGCAGGTTGGAGCAGCCTGTATCTCAGCACAGGAATAAGGTAGGGAAGAATTCTAAGGCTCATTTTGACTGCCTCCAGAAGTTAGATCAGATGGCAAATTGGATTTGATGCTAGGTCTTTCCCTTTAGGTTTTACCCCAACAATGTTTTCATTAGTTTCGCTCACTCTCGAAATCAAGCATTTTACAGCAGGTTGGAGCAGCCTGTATCTCAGCACAGGAATAAGGTAGGGAAGAATTCAAATGCTCATTTTGACTGCCTCCAGAAGTTAGATCAGATGGCAAATTGGATTTGGTGCTAGGTCTTTCCCTTTAGGTTTTACCCCAACAATGTTTTCATTAGTTTCGCTCACTCTCGAAATCAAGCATTTTACAGCAGGTTGGAGCAGCCTGTATCTCAGCACAGGAATAAGGTAGGGAAGAATTCTAAGGATCATTTTGACTGCCTCCAGAAGTTAGATCAGATGGCAAATTGGATTTGGTGCTAGGTCTTTCCCTTTAGGTTTTACCCCAACAATGTTTTCATTAGTTTCGCTCACTCTCGAAATCAAGCATTTTACAGCAGGTTGGAGCAGCCTGTATCTCAGCACAGGAATAAGGTAGGGAAGAATTCTAAGGCTCATTTTGACTGCCTCCAGAAGTTAGATCAGATGGCAAATTGGATTTGGTGCTAGGTCTTTCCCTTTAGGTTTTACCCCAACAATGTTTTCATTAGTTTCGCTCACTCTCGAAATCAAGCATTTTACAGCAGGTTGGAGCAGCCTGTATCTCAGCACAGGAATAAGGTAGGGAAGAATTCTAAGGCTCATTTTGACTGCCTCCAGAAGTTAGATCAGATGGCAAATTGGATTTGGTGCTAGGTCTTTCCCTTTAGGTTTTACCCCAACAATGTTTTCATTAGTTTCGCTCACTCTCGAAATCAAGCATTTTACAGCAGGTTGGAGCAGCCTGTATCTCAGCACAGGAATAAGGTAGGGAAGAATTCTAAGGATCATTTTGACTGCCTCCAGAAGTTAGATCAGATGGCAAATTGGATTTGGTGCTAGGTCTTTCCCTTTAGGTTTTACCCCAACAATGTTTTCATTAGTTTCGCTCACTCTCGAAATCAAGCATTTTACAGCAGGTTGGAGCAGCCTGTATCTCAGCACAGGAATAAGGTAGGGAAGAATTATAAGGATCATTTTGACTGCCTCCAGAAGTTAGATCAGATGGCAAATTGGATTTGGTGCTAGGTCTTTCCCTTTAGGTTTTACCCCAACAATGTTTTCATTAGTTTCGCTCACTCTCGAAATCAAGCATTTTACAGCAGGTTGGAGCAGCCTGTATCTCAGCACAGGAATAAGGTAGGGAAGAATTCTAAGGATCATTTTGACTGCCTCCAGAAGTTAGATCAGATGGCAAATTGGATTTGGTGCTAGGTCTTTCCCTTTAGGTTTTACCCCAACAATGTTTTCATTAGTTTCGCTCACTCTCGAAATCAAGCATTTTACAGCAGGTTGGAGCAGCCTGTATCTCAGCACAGGAATAAGGTAGGGAAGAATTCTAAGGCTCATTTTGACTGCCTCCAGAAGTTAGATCAGATGGCAAATTGGATTTGGTGCTAGGTCTTTCCCTTTAGGTTTTACCCCAACAATGTTTTCATTAGTTTCGCTCACTCTCGAAATCAAGCATTTTACAGCAGGTTGGAGCAGCCTGTATCTCAGCACAGGAATAAGGTAGGGAAGAACTCAAATGCTCATTTTGACTGCCTCCAGAAGTTAGATCAGATGGCAAATTGGATTTGGTGCTAGGTCTTTCCCTTTAGGTTTTACCCCAACAATGTTTTCATTAGTTTCGCTCACTCTCGAAATCAAGCATTTTACAGCAGGTTGGAGCAGCCTGTATCTCAGCACAGGAATAAGGTAGGGAAGAATTCTAAGGCTCATTTTGACTGCCTCCAGAAGTTAGATCAGATGGCAAATTGGATTTGGTGCTAGGTCTTTCCCTTTAGGTTTTACCCCAACAATGTTTTCATTAGTTTCGCTCACTCTCGAAATCAAGCATTTT
>NW_027144903.1:0-30772 GCF_026170545.1 Melanerpes formicivorus
TGGTGCTAGGTCTTTCCCTTTAGGTTTTACCCCAACAATGTTTTCATTAGTTTCGCTCACTCTCGAAATCAAGCATTTTACAGCAGGTTGGAGCAGCCTGTATCTCAGCACAGGAATAAGGTAGGGAAGAATTCAAATGCTCATTTTGACTGCCTCCAGAAGTTAGATCAGATGGCAAATTGGATTTGGTGCTAGGTCTTTCCCTTTAGGTTTTACCCCAACAATGTTTTCATTAGTTTCGCTCACTCTCGAAATCAAGCATTTTACAGCAGGTTGGAGCAGCTGTATCTCAACACAGGAATAAGGTAGGAAATAATTCTAAGGATCATTTTGACTGCCTCCAGAATTTAGATCAGATGGCAAATTGGATTTGGTGCTAGGTCTTTCCGTTTAGGTTTTACCCCAACAATGTTTTCATTAGTTTCGCTCACTCTCGAAATCAAGCATTTTACAGCAGGTTGGAGCAGCCTGTATCTCAGCACAGGAATAAGGTAGGGAAGAATTCAAATGCTCATTTTGACTGCCTCCATAAGTTAGATCAGATGGCAAATTGGATTTGGTGCTAGGTCTTTCCCTTTAGGTTTTACCCCAACAATGTTTTCATTAGTTTCGCTCACTCTCGAAATCAAGCATTTTACAGCAGGTTGGAGCAGCCTGTATCTCAGCACAGGAATAAGGTAGGGAAGAATTCTAAGGATCATTTTGACTGCCTCCAGAAGTTAGATCAGATGGCAAATTGGATTTGGTGCTAGGTCTTTCCCTTTAGGTTTTACCCCAACAATGTTTTCATTAGTTTTCGCTCACTCTCGAAATCAAGCATTTACAGCAGGTTGGAGCAGCCTGTATCTCAGCACAGGAATAAGGTAGGGAAGAATTCTAAGGCTCATTTTGACTGCCTCCAGAAGTTAGATCAGATGGCAAATTGGATTTGGTGCTAGGTCTTTCCCTTTAGGTTTTACCCCAACAATGTTTTCATTAGTTTCGCTCACTCTCGAAATCAAGCATTTTACAGCAGGTTGGAGCAGCCTGTATCTCAGCACAGGAATAAGGTAGGGAAGAATTCTAAGGCTCATTTTGACTGCCTCCAGAAGTTAGATCAGATGGCAAATTGGATTTGGTGCTAGGTCTTTCCCTTTAGGTTTTACCCCAACAATGTTTTCATTAGTTTCGCTCACTCTCGAAATCAAGCATTTTACAGCAGGTTGGAGCAGCCTGTATCTCAGCACAGGAATAAGGTAGGGAAGAATTCTAAGGATCATTTTGACTGCCTCCAGAAGTTAGATCAGATGGCAAATTGGATTTGGTGCTAGGTCTTTCCGTTTAGGTTTTACCCCAACAATGTTTTCATTAGTTTCGCTCACTCTCGAAATCAAGCATTTTACAGCAGGTTGGAGCAGCCTGTATCTCAGCACAGGAATAAGGTAGGGAAGAATTCTAAGGCTCATTTTGACTGCCTCCAGAAGTTAGATCAGATGGCAAATTGGATTTGGTGCTAGGTCTTTCCCTTTAGGTTTTACCCCAACAATGTTTTCATTAGTTTCGCTCACTCTCGAAATCAAGCATTTTACAGCAGGTTGGAGCAGCCTGTATCTCAGCACAGGAATAAGGTAGGGAAGAATTCTAAGGCTCATTTTGACTGCCTCCAGAAGTTAGATCAGATGGCAAATTGGATTTGGTGCTAGGTCTTTCCCTTGAGGTTTTACCCCAACAATGTTTTCATTAGTTTCGCTCACTCTCGAAATCAAGCATTTTACAGCAGGTTGGAGCAGCCTGTATCTCAGCACAGGAATAAGGTAGGGAAGAATTCTAAGGATCATTTTGACTGCCTCCAGAAGTTAGATCAGATGGCAAATTGGATTTGGTGCTAGGGTCTTTCCCCTTTAGGTTTTACCCCAACAATATTTTCATTAGTTTCGCTCACTCTCGAAATCAAGCATTTTACAGCAGGTTGGAGCAGCCTGTATCTCAGCACAGGAATAAGGTAGGGAAGAATTCTAAGGCTCATTTTGACTGCCTCCAGAAGTTAGATCAGATGGCAAATTGGATTTGGTGCTAGGTCTTTCCCTTTAGGTTTTTACCCCAACAATGTTTTCATTAGTTTCGCTCACTCTCGAAATCAAGCATTTTACAGCAGGTTGGAGCAGCCTGTATCTCAGCACAGGAATAAGGTAGGGAAGAATTCTAAGGCTCATTTTGACTGCCTCCAGAAGTTAGATCAGATGGCAAATTGGATTTGGTGCTAGGTCTTTCCCTTTAGGTTTTACCCCAACAATGTTTTCATTAGTTTCGCTCACTCTCGAAATCAAGCATTTTACAGCAGGTTGGAGCAGCCTGTATCTCAGCACAGGAATAAGGTAGGGAAGAATTCTAAGGATCATTTTGACTGCCTCCAGAAGTTAGATCAGATGGCAAATTGGATTTGGTGCTAGGTCTTTCCCTTTAGGTTTTACCCCAACAATGTTTTCATTAGTTTCGCTCACTCTCGAAATCAAGCATTTTACAGCAGGTTGGAGCAGCCTGTATCTCAGCACAGGAATAAGGTAGGGAAGAATTCTAAGGCCAATTTTGACTGCCTCCAGAAGTTAGATCAGATGGCAAATTGGATTTGGTGCTAGGTCTTTCCGTTTAGGTTTTACCCCAACAATGTTTTCATTAGTTTCGCTCACTCTCGAAATCAAGCATTTTACAGCAGGTTGGAGCAGCCTGTATCTCAGCACAGGAATAAGGTAGGGAAGAATTCTAAGGCTCATTTTGACTGCCTCCAGAAGTTAGATCAGATGGCAAATTGGATTTGGTGCTAGGTCTTTCCCTTTAGGTTTTACCCCAACAATGTTTTCATTAGTTTCGCTCACTCTCGAAATCAAGCATTTTACAGCAGGTTGGAGCAGCCTGTATCTCAGCACAGGAATAAGGTAGGGAAGAATTCTAAGGATCATTTTGACTGCCTCCAGAAGTTAGATCAGATGGCAAATTGGATTTGGTGCTAGGTCTTTCCCTTTAGGTTTTACCCCAACAATGTTTTCATTAGTTTCGCTCACTCTCGAAATCAAGCATTTTACAGCAGGTTGGAGCAGCCTGTATCTCAGCACAGGAATAAGGTAGGGAAGAATTCTAAGGATCATTTTGACTGCCTCCAGAAGTTAGATCAGATGGCAAATTGGATTTGGTGCTAGGTCTTTCCGTTTAGGTTTTACCCCAACAATGTTTTTCATTAGTTTCGCTCACTCTCGAAATCAAGCATTTTACAGCAGGTTGGAGCAGCCTGTATCTCAGCACAGGAATAAGGTAGGGAAGAATTCTAAGGCTCATTTTGACTGCCTCCAGAAGTTAGATCAGATGGCAAATTGGATTTGGTGCTAGGTCTTTCCCTTTAGGTTTTACCCCAACAATGTTTTCATTAGTTTCGCTCACTCTCGAAATCAAGCATTTTACAGCAGGTTGGAGCAGCCTGTATCTCAGCACAGGAATAAGGTAGGGAAGAATTCTAAGGCTCATTTTGACTGCCTCCAGAAGTTAGATCAGATGGCAAATTGGATTTGGTGCTAGGTCTTTCCCTTTAGGTTTTACCCCAACAATGTTTTCATTAGTTTCGCTCACTCTCGAAATCAAGCATTTTACAGCAGGTTGGAGCAGCCTGTATCTCAGCACAGGAATAAGGTAGGGAAGAATTCTAAGGATCATTTTGACTGCCTCCAGAAGTTAGATCAGATGGCAAATTGGATTTGGTGCTAGGTCTTTCCCTTTAGGTTTTACCCCAACAATATTTTCATTAGTTTCGCTCACTCTCGAAATCAAGCATTTTACAGCAGGTTGGAGCAGCCTGTATCTCAGCACAGGAATAAGGTAGGGAAGAATTCTAAGGATCATTTTGACTGCCTCCATAAGTTAGATCAGATGGCAAATTGGATTTGGTGCTAGGTCTTTCCCTTTAGGTTTTACCCCAACAATGTTTTCATTAGTTTCGCTCACTCTCGAAATCAAGCATTTTACAGCAGGTTGGAGCAGCCTGTATCTCAGCACAGGAATAAGGTAGGGAAGAATTCAAATGCTCATTTTGACTGCCTCCAGAAGTTAGATCAGATGGCAAATTGGATTTGGTGCTAGGTCTTTCCCTTTAGGTTTTACCCCAACAATGTTTTCATTAGTTTCGCTCACTCTCGAAATCAAGCATTTTACAGCAGGTTGGAGCAGCCTGTATCTCAGCACAGGAATAAGGTAGGAAATAATTCTAAGGATCATTTTGACTGCCTCCAGAATTTAGATCAGATGGCAAATTGGATTTGGTGCTAGGTCTTTCCGTTTAGGTTTTACCCCAACAATGTTTTCATTAGTTTCGCTCACTCTCGAAATCAAGCATTTTACAGCAGGTTGGAGCAGCCTGTATCTCAGCACAGGAATAAGGTAGGGAAGAATTCTAAGGCTCATTTTGACTGCCTCCAGAAGTTAGATCAGATGGCAAATTGGATTTGGTGCTAGGTCTTTCCGTTTAGGTTTTACCCCAACAAAGTTTTCATTAGTTTCGCTCACTCTCGAAATCAAGCATTTTACAGCAGGTTGGAGCAGCCTGTATCTCAGCACAGGAATAAGGTAGGGAAGAATTCTAAGGCTCATTTTGACTGCCTCCAGAAGTTAGATCAGATGGCAAATTGGATTTGGTGCTAGGTCTTTCCCTTTAGGTTTTACCCCAACAATGTTTTCATTAGTTTCGCTCACTCTCGAAATCAAGCATTTTACAGCAGGTTGGAGCAGCCTGTATCTCAGCACAGGAATAAGGTAGGGAAGAATTCTAAGGATCATTTTGACTGCCTCCAGAAGTTAGATCAGATGGCAAATTGGATTTGGTGCTAGGTCTTTCCCTTTAGGTTTTACCCCAACAATGTTTTCATTAGTTTCGCTCACTCTCGAAATCAAGCATTTTACAGCAGGTTGGAGCAGCCTGTATCTCAGCACAGGAATAAGGTAGGGAAGAATTCTAAGGATCATTTTGACTGCCTCCAGAAGTTAGATCAGATGGCAAATTGGATTTGGTGCTAGGTCTTTCCCTTTAGGTTTTACCCCAACAATGTTTTCATTAGTTTCGCTCACTCTCGAAATCAAGCATTTTACAGCAGGTTGGAGCAGCCTGTATCTCAGCACAGGAATAAGGTAGGGAAGAATTCTAAGGCTCATTTTGACTGCCTCCAGAAGTTAGATCAGATGGCAAATTGGATTTGGTGCTAGGTCTTTCCCTTTAGGTTTTACCCCAACAATGTTTTCATTAGTTTCGCTCACTCTCGAAATCAAGCATTTTACAGCAGGTTGGAGCAGCCTGTATCTCAGCACAGGAATAAGGTAGGGAAGAATTCTAAGGCTCATTTTGACTGCCTCCAGAAGTTAGATCAGATGGCAAATTGGATTTGGTGCTAGGTCTTTCCCTTTAGGTTTTACCCCAACAATGTTTTCATTAGTTTCGCTCACTCTCGAAATCAAGCATTTTACAGCAGGTTGGAGCAGCCTGTATCTCAGCACAGGAATAAGGTAGGGAAGAATTCTAAGGCTCATTTTGACTGCCTCCAGAAGTTAGATCAGATGGCAAATTGGATTTGGTGCTAGGTCTTTCCCTTTAGGTTTTACCCCAACAATGTTTTCATTAGTTTCGCTCACTCTCGAAATCAAGCATTTTACAGCAGGTTGGAGCAGCCTGTATCTCAGCACAGGAATAAGGTAGGGAAGAATTCTAAGGCTCATTTTGACTGCCTCCAGAAGTTAGATCAGATGGCAAATTGGATTTGGTGCTAGGTCTTTCCCTTTAGGTTTTACCCCAACAATGTTTTCATTAGTTTCGCTCACTCTCGAAATCAAGCATTTTACAGCAGGTTGGAGCAGCCTGTATCTCAGCACAGGAATAAGGTAGGGAAGAATTCTAAGGATCATTTTGACTGCCTCCAGAAGTTAGATCAGATGGCAAATTGGATTTGGTGCTAGGTCTTTCCCTTTAGGTTTTACCCCAACAATGTTTTCATTAGTTTCGCTCACTCTCGAAATCAAGCATTTTACAGCAGGTTGGAGCAGCCTGTATCTCAGCACAGGAATAAGGTAGGGAAGAATTCTAAGGATCATTTTGACTGCCTCCAGAAGTTAGATCAGATGGCAAATTGGATTTGGTGCTAGGTCTTTCCCTTTAGGTTTTACCCCAACAATGTTTTCATTAGTTTCGCTCACTCTCGAAATCAAGCATTTTACAGCAGGTTGGAGCAGCCTGTATCTCAGCACAGGAATAAGGTAGGGAAGAATTCTAAGGATCATTTTGACTGCCTCCAGAAGTTAGATCAGATGGCAAATTGGATTTGGTGCTAGGTCTTTCCCTTTAGGTTTTACCCCAACAATGTTTTCATTAGTTTCGCTCACTCTCGAAATCAAGCATTTTACAGCAGGTTGGAGCAGCCTGTATCTCAGCACAGGAATAAGGTAGGGAAGAATTCTAAGGATCATTTTGACTGCCTCCAGAAGTTAGATCAGATGGCAAATTGGATTTGGTGCTAGGTCTTTCCCTTTAGGTTTTACCCCAACAATGTTTTCATTAGTTTCGCTCACTCTCGAAATCAAGCATTTTACAGCCGGTTGGAGCAGCCTGTATCTCAGCACAGGAATAAGGTAGGGAAGAATTCTAAGGATCATTTTGACTGCCTCCAGAAGTTAGATCAGATGGCAAATTGGATTTGGTGCTAGGTCTTTCCCTTTAGGTTTTACCCCAACAATGTTTTCATTAGTTTCGCTCACTCTCGAAATCAAGCATTTTACAGCAGGTTGGAGCAGCCTGTATCTCAGCACAGGAATAAGGTAGGGAAGAATTCTAAGGATCATTTTGACTGCCTCCAGAAGTTAGATCAGATGGCAAATTGGATTTGGTGCTAGGTCTTTCCCTTTAGGTTTTACCCCAACAATGTTTTCATTAGTTTCGCTCACTCTCGAAATCAAGCATTTTACAGCAGGTTGGAGCAGCCTGTATCTCAGCACAGGAATAAGGTAGGGAAGAATTCTAAGGCTCATTTTGACTGCCTCCAGAAGTTAGATCAGATGGCAAATTGGATTTGGTGCTAGGTCTTTCCCTTTAGGTTTTACCCCAACAATGTTTTCATTAGTTTCGCTCACTCTCGAAATCAAGCATTTTACAGCAGGTTGGAGCAGCCTGTATCTCAGCACAGGAATAAGGTAGGGAAGAATTCTAAGGCTCATTTTGACTGCCTCCAGAAGTTAGATCAGATGGCAAATTGGATTTGGTGCTAGGTCTTTCCCTTTAGGTTTTACCCCAACAATGTTTTCATTAGTTTCGCTCACTCTCGAAATCAAGCATTTTACAGCAGGTTGGAGCAGCCTGTATCTCAGCACAGGAATAAGGTAGGGAAGAATTCTAAGGCTCATTTTGACTGCCTCCAGAAGTTAGATCAGATGGCAAATTGGATTTGGTGCTAGGTCTTTCCCTTTAGGTTTTACCCCAACAATGTTTTCATTAGTTTCGCTCACTCTCGAAATCAAGCATTTTACAGCAGGTTGGAGCAGCCTGTATCTCAGCACAGGAATAAGGTAGGGAAGAATTCTAAGGCTCATTTTGACTGCCTCCAGAAGTTAGATCAGATGGCAAATTGGATTTGGTGCTAGGTCTTTCCCTTTAGGTTTTACCCCAACAATGTTTTCATTAGTTTCGCTCACTCTCGAAATCAAGCATTTTACAGCAGGTTGGAGCAGCCTGTATCTCAGCACAGGAATAAGGTAGGGAAGAATTCTAAGGATCATTTTGACTGCCTCCAGAAGTTAGATCAGATGGCAAATTGGATTTGGTGCTAGGTCTTTCCCTTTAGGTTTTACCCCAACAATGTTTTCATTAGTTTCGCTCACTCTCGAAATCAAGCATTTTACAGCAGGTTGGAGCAGCCTGTATCTCAGCACAGGAATAAGGTAGGGAAGAATTCTAAGGCTCATTTTGACTGCCTCCAGAAGTTAGATCAGATGGCAAATTGGATTTGGTGCTAGGTCTTTCCCTTTAGGTTTTACCCCAACAATGTTTTCATTAGTTTCGCTCACTCTCGAAATCAAGCATTTTACAGCAGGTTGGAGCAGCCTGTATCTCAGCACAGGAATAAGGTAGGGAAGAATTCAAATGCTCATTTTGACTGCCTCCAGAAGTTAGATCAGATGGCAAATTGGATTTGGTGCTAGGTCTTTCCCTTTAGGTTTTACCCCAACAATGTTTTCATTAGTTTCGCTCACTCTCGAAATCAAGCATTTTACAGCAGGTTGGAGCAGCCTGTATCTCAGCACAGGAATAAGGTAGGGAAGAATTCTAAGGCTCATTTTGACTGCCTCCAGAAGTTAGATCAGATGGCAAATTGGATTTGGTGCTAGGTCTTTCCCTTTAGGTTTTACCCCAACAATGTTTTCATTAGTTTCGCTCACTCTCGAAATCAAGCATTTTACAGCAGGTTGGAGCAGCCTGTATCTCAGCACAGGAATAAGGTAGGGAAGAATTCTAAGGCTCATTTTGACTGCCTCCAGAAGTTAGATCAGATGGCAAATTGGATTTGGTGCTAGGTCTTTCCCTTTAGGTTTTACCCCAACAATGTTTTCATTAGTTTCGCTCACTCTCGAAATCAAGCATTTTACAGCAGGTTGGAGCAGCCTGTATCTCAGCACAGGAATAAGGTAGGGAAGAATTCTAAGGATCATTTTGACTGCCTCCAGAAGTTAGATCAGATGGCAAATTGGATTTGGTGCTAGGTCTTTCCCTTTAGGTTTTACCCCAACAATGTTTTCATTAGTTTCGCTCACTCTCGAAATCAAGCATTTTACAGCAGGTTGGAGCAGCCTGTATCTCAGCACAGGAATAAGGTAGGGAAGAATTCTAAGGCTCATTTTGACTGCCTCCAGAAGTTAGATCAGATGGCAAATTGGATTTGGTGCTAGGTCTTTCCCTTTAGGTTTTACCCCAACAATGTTTTCATTAGTTTCGCTCACTCTCGAAATCAAGCATTTTACAGCAGGTTGGAGCAGCCTGTATCTCAGCACAGGAATAAGGTAGGGAAGAATTCAAATGCTCATTTTGACTGCCTCCAGAAGTTAGATCAGATGGCAAATTGGATTTGGTGCTAGGTCTTTCCCTTTAGGTTTTACCCCAACAATGTTTTCATTAGTTTCGCTCACTCTCGAAATCAAGCATTTTACAGCAGGTTGGAGCAGCCTGTATCTCAGCACAGGAATAAGGTAGGGAAGAATTCTAAGGCTCATTTTGACTGCCTCCAGAAGTTAGATCAGATGGCAAATTGGATTTGGTGCTAGGTCTTTCCCTTTAGGTTTTACCCCAACAATGTTTTCATTAGTTTCGCTCACTCTCGAAATCAAGCATTTTACAGCAGGTTGGAGCAGCCTGTATCTCAGCACAGGAATAAGGTAGGGAAGAATTCTAAGGCTCATTTTGACTGCCTCCAGAAGTTAGATCAGATGGCAAATTGGATTTGGTGCTAGGTCTTTCCCTTTAGGTTTTACCCCAACAATGTTTTCATTAGTTTCGCTCACTCTCGAAATCAAGCATTTTACAGCAGGTTGGAGCAGCCTGTATCTCAGCACAGGAATAAGGTAGGGAAGAATTCTAAGGCTCATTTTGACTGCCTCCAGAAGTTAGATCAGATGGCAAATTGGATTTGGTGCTAGGTCTTTCCCTTTAGGTTTTACCCCAACAATGTTTTCATTAGTTTCGCTCACTCTCGAAATCAAGCATTTTACAGCAGGTTGGAGCAGCCTGTATCTCAGCACAGGAATAAGGTAGGGAAGAATTCTAAGGATCATTTTGACTGCCTCCAGAAGTTAGATCAGATGGCAAATTGGATTTGGTGCTAGGTCTTTCCCTTTAGGTTTTACCCCAACAATGTTTTCATTAGTTTCGCTCACTCTCGAAATCAAGCATTTTACAGCAGGTTGGAGCAGCCTGTATCTCAGCACAGGAATAAGGTAGGGAAGAATTCTAAGGATCATTTTGACTGCCTCCAGAAGTTAGATCAGATGGCAAATTGGATTTGGTGCTAGGTCTTTCCCTTTAGGTTTTACCCCAACAATGTTTTCATTAGTTTCGCTCACTCTCGAAATCAAGCATTTTACAGCAGGTTGGAGCAGCCTGTATCTCAGCACAGGAATAAGGTAGGGAAGAATTCAAATGCTCATTTTGACTGCCTCCAGAAGTTAGATCAGATGGCAAATTGGATTTGGTGCTAGGTCTTTCCCTTTAGGTTTTACCCCAACAATGTTTTCATTAGTTTCGCTCACTCTCGAAATCAAGCATTTTACAGCAGGTTGGAGCAGCCTGTATCTCAGCACAGGAATAAGGTAGGGAAGAATTCTAAGGCTCATTTTGACTGCCTCCAGAAGTTAGATCAGATGGCAAATTGGATTTGGTGCTAGGTCTTTCCCTTTAGGTTTTACCCCAACAATGTTTTCATTA
Organism: Melanerpes formicivorus; assembly: GCF_026170545.1. NCBI lineage: Eukaryota > Metazoa > Chordata > Aves > Piciformes > Picidae > Melanerpes > Melanerpes formicivorus. The sequence continues at coordinate 10,469 of NW_027144903.1, forward strand.
GTTTCGCTCACTCTCGAAATCAAGCATTTTACAGCAGGTTGGAGCAGCCTGTATCTCAGCACAGGAATAAGGTAGGGAAGAATTCTAAGGATCATTTTGACTGCCTCCAGAAGTTAGATCAGATGGCAAATTGGATTTGGTGCTAGGTCTTTCCCTTTAGGTTTTACCCCAACAATGTTTTCATTAGTTTCGCTCACTCTCGAAATCAAGCATTTTACAGCAGGTTGGAGCAGCCTGTATCTCAGCACAGGAATAAGGTAGGGAAGAATTCTAAGGCTCATTTTGACTGCCTCCAGAAGTTAGATCAGATGGCAAATTGGATTTGGTGCTAGGTCTTTCCCTTTAGGTTTTACCCCAACAATGTTTTCATTAGTTTCGCTCACTCTCGAAATCAAGCATTTTACAGCAGGTTGGAGCAGCCTGTATCTCAGCACAGGAATAAGGTAGGGAAGAATTCTAAGGCTCATTTTGACTGCCTCCAGAAGTTAGATCAGATGGCAAATTGGATTTGGTGCTAGGTCTTTCCCTTTAGGTTTTACCCCAATAATGTTTTCATTAGTTTCGCTCACTCTCGAAATCAAGCATTTTACAGCAGGTTGGAGCAGCCTGTATCTCAGCACAGGAATAAGGTAGGGAAGAATTCTAAGGATCATTTTGACTGCCTCCAGAAGTTAGATCAGATGGCAAATTGGATTTGGTGCTAGGTCTTTCCCTTTAGGTTTTACCCCAACAATGTTTTCATTAGTTTCGCTCACTCTCGAAATCAAGCATTTTACAGCAGGTTGGAGCAGCCTGTATCTCAGCACAGGAATAAGGTAGGGAAGAATTCTAAGGCTCATTTTGACTGCCTCCAGAAGTTAGATCAGATGGCAAATTGGATTTGGTGCTAGGTCTTTCCCTTTAGGTTTTACCCCAACAATGTTTTCATTAGTTTCGCTCACTCTCGAAATCAAGCATTTTACAGCAGGTTGGAGCAGCCTGTATCTCAGCACAGGAATAAGGTAGGGAAGAATTCTAAGGCTCATTTTGACTGCCTCCAGAAGTTAGATCAGATGGCAAATTGGATTTGGTGCTAGGTCTTTCCCTTTAGGTTTTACCCCAACAATGTTTTCATTAGTTTCGCTCACTCTCGAAATCAAGCATTTTACAGCAGGTTGGAGCAGCCTGTATCTCAGCACAGGAATAAGGTAGGGAAGAATTCTAAGGCTCATTTTGACTGCCTCCAGAAGTTAGATCAGATGGCAAATTGGATTTGGTGCTAGGTCTTTCCCTTTAGGTTTTACCCCAACAATGTTTTCATTAGTTTCGCTCACTCTCGAAATCAAGCATTTTACAGCAGGTTGGAGCAGCCTGTATCTCAGCACAGGAATAAGGTAGGGAAGAATTCTAAGGCTCATTTTGACTGCCTCCAGAAGTTAGATCAGATGGCAAATTGGATTTGGTGCTAGGTCTTTCCCTTTAGGTTTTACCCCAACAATGTTTTCATTAGTTTCGCTCACTCTCGAAATCAAGCATTTTACAGCAGGTTGGAGCAGCCTGTATCTCAGCACAGGAATAAGGTAGGGAAGAATTCTAAGGCTCATTTTGACTGCCTCCAGAAGTTAGATCAGATGGCAAATTGGATTTGGTGCTAGGTCTTTCCCTTTAGGTTTTACCCCAACAATGTTTTCATTAGTTTCGCTCACTCTCGAAATCAAGCATTTTACAGCAGGTTGGAGCAGCCTGTATCTCAGCACAGGAATAAGGTAGGGAAGAATTCTAAGGATCATTTTGACTGCCTCCAGAAGTTAGATCAGATGGCAAATTGGATTTGGTGCTAGGTCTTTCCCTTTAGGTTTTACCCCAGCAATGTTTTCATTAGTTTCGCTCACTCTCGAAATCAAGCATTTTACAGCAGGTTGGAGCAGCCTGTATCTCAGCACAGGAATAAGGTAGGGAAGAATTCTAAGGCTCATTTTGACTGCCTCCAGAAGTTAGATCAGATGGCAAATTGGATTTGGTGCTAGGTCTTTCCCTTTAGGTTTTACCCCAACAATGTTTTCATTAGTTTCGCTCACTCTCGAAATCAAGCATTTTACAGCAGGTTGGAGCAGCCTGTATCTCAGCACAGGAATAAGGTAGGGAAGAATTCTAAGGCTCATTTTGACTGCCTCCAGAAGTTAGATCAGATGGCAAATTGGATTTGGTGCTAGGTCTTTCCCTTTAGGTTTTACCCCAACAATGTTTTCATTAGTTTCGCTCACTCTCGAAATCAAGCATTTTACAGCAGGTTGGAGCAGCCTGTATCTCAGCACAGGAATAAGGTAGGGAAGAATTCTAAGGCTCATTTTGACTGCCTCCAGAAGTTAGATCAGATGGCAAATTGGATTTGGTGCTAGGTCTTTCCCTTTAGGTTTTACCCCAACAATGTTTTCATTAGTTTCGCTCACTCTCGAAATCAAGCATTTTACAGCAGGTTGGAGCAGCCTGTATCTCAGCACAGGAATAAGGTAGGGAAGAATTCTAAGGATCATTTTGACTGCCTCCAGAAGTTAGATCAGATGGCAAATTGGATTTGGTGCTAGGTCTTTCCCTTTAGGTTTTACCCCAGCAATGTTTTCATTAGTTTCGCTCACTCTCGAAATCAAGCATTTTACAGCAGGTTGGAGCAGCCTGTATCTCAGCACAGGAATAAGGTAGGGAAGAATTCTAAGGCTCATTTTGACTGCCTCCAGAAGTTAGATCAGATGGCAAATTGGATTTGGTGCTAGGTCTTTCCCTTTAGGTTTTACCCCAACAATGTTTTCATTAGTTTCGCTCACTCTCGAAATCAAGCATTTTACAGCAGGTTGGAGCAGCCTGTATCTCAGCACAGGAATAAGGTAGGGAAGAATTCTAAGGCTCATTTTGACTGCCTCCAGAAGTTAGATCAGATGGCAACTTGGATTTGGTGCTAGGTCTTTCCCTTTAGGTTTTACCCCAACAATGTTTTCATTAGTTTCGCTCACTCTCGAAATCAAGCATTTTACAGCAGGTTGGAGCAGCCTGTATCTCAGCACAGGAATAAGGTAGGGAAGAATTCTAAGGCTCATTTTGACTGCCTCCAGAAGTTAGATCAGATGGCAAATTGGATTTGGTGCTAGGTCTTTCCCTTTAGGTTTTACCCCAACAATGTTTTCATTAGTTTCGCTCACTCTCGAAATCAAGCATTTTACAGCAGGTTGGAGCAGCCTGTATCTCAGCACAGGAATAAGGTAGGGAAGAATTCATATGCTCATTGTGACTGCCTCCAGAAGTTAGATCAGATGGCAAATTGGATTTGGTGCTAGGTCTTTCCCTTTAGGTTTTACCCCAACAATGTTTTCATTAGTTTCGCTCACTCTCGAAATCAAGCATTTTACAGCAGGTTGGAGCAGCCTGTATCTCAGCACAGGAATAAGGTAGGGAAGAATTCTAAGGCTCATTTTGACTGCCTCCAGAAGTTAGATCAGATGGCAAATTGGATTTGGTGCTAGGTCTTTCCCTTTAGGTTTTACCCCAACAATGTTTTCATTAGTTTCGCTCACTCTCGAAATCAAGCATTTTACAGCAGGTTGGAGCAGCCTGTATCTCAGCACAGGAATAAGGTAGGGAAGAATTCTAAGGATCATTTTGACTGCCTCCAGAAGTTAGATCAGATGGCAAATTGGATTTGGTGCTAGGTCTTTCCCTTTAGGTTTTACCCCAACAATGTTTTCATTAGTTTCGCTCACTCTCGAAATCAAGCATTTTACAGCAGGTTGGAGCAGCCTGTATCTCAGCACAGGAATAAGGTAGGGAAGAATTCTAAGGATCATTTTGACTGCCTCCAGAAGTTAGATCAGATGGCAAATTGGATTTGGTGCTAGGTCTTTCCCTTTAGGTTTTACCCCAACAATGTTTTCATTAGTTTCGCTCACTCTCGAAATCAAGCATTTTACAGCAGGTTGGAGCAGCCTGTATCTCAGCACAGGAATAAGGTAGGGAAGAATTCTAAGGCTCATTTTGACTGCCTCCAGAAGTTAGATCAGATGGCAAATTGGATTTGGTGCTAGGTCTTTCCCTTTAGGTTTTACCCCAACAATGTTTTCATTAGTTTCGCTCACTCTCGAAATCAAGCATTTTACAGCAGGTTGGAGCAGCCTGTATCTCAGCACAGGAATAAGGTAGGGAAGAATTCAAATGCTCATTTTGACTGCCTCCAGAAGTTAGATCAGATGGCAAATTGGATTTGGTGCTAGGTCTTTCCCTTTAGGTTTTACCCCAACAATGTTTTCATTAGTTACGCTCACTCTCGAAATCAAGCATTTTACAGCAGGTTGGAGCAGCCTGTATCTCAGCACAGGAATAAGGTAGGGAAGAATTCTAAGGCTCATTTTGACTGCCTCCAGAAGTTAGATCAGATGGCAAATTGGATTTGGTGCTAGGTCTTTCCCTTTAGGTTTTACCCCAACAATGTTTTCATTAGTTTCGCTCACTCTCGAAATCAAGCATTTTACAGCAGGTTGGAGCAGCCTGTATCTCAGCACAGGAATAAGGTAGGGAAGAATTCTAAGGCTCATTTTGACTGCCTCCAGAAGTTAGATCAGATGGCAAATTGGATTTGGTGCTAGGTCTTTCCCTTTAGGTTTTACCCCAACAATGTTTTCATTAGTTTCGCTCACTCTCGAAATCAAGCATTTTACAGCAGGTTGGAGCAGCCTGTATCTCAGCACAGGAATAAGGTAGGGAAGAATTCTAAGGCTCATTTTGACTGCCTCCAGAAGTTAGATCAGATGGCAAATTGGATTTGGTGCTAGGTCTTTCCCTTTAGGTTTTACCCCAACAATGTTTTCATTAGTTTCGCTCACTCTCGAAATCAAGCATTTTACAGCAGGTTGGAGCAGCCTGTATCTCAGCACAGGAATAAGGTAGGGAAGAATTCTAAGGATCATTTTGACTGCCTCCAGAAGTTAGATCAGATGGCAAATTGGATTTGGTGCTAGGTCTTTCCCTTTAGGTTTTACCCCAACAATGTTTTCATTAGTTTCGCTCACTCTCGAAATCAAGCATTTTACAGCAGGTTGGAGCAGCCTGTATCTCAGCACAGGAATAAGGTAGGGAAGAATTCAAATGCTCATTTTGACTGCCTCCAGAAGTTAGATCAGATGGCAAATTGGATTTGGTGCTAGGTCTTTCCCTTTAGGTTTTACCCCAACAATGTTTTCATTAGTTTCGCTCACTCTCGAAATCAAGCATTTTACAGCAGGTTGGAGCAGCCTGTATCTCAGCACAGGAATAAGGTAGGGAAGAATTCAAATGCTCATTTTGACTGCCTCCAGAAGTTAGATCAGATGGCAAATTGGATTTGGTGCTAGGTCTTTCCCTTTAGGTTTTACCCCAACAATGTTTTCATTAGTTTCGCTCACTCTCGAAATCAAGCATTTTACAGCAGGTTGGAGCAGCCTGTATCTCAGCACAGGAATAAGGTAGGGAAGAATTCTAAGGATCATTTTGACTGCCTCCAGAAGTTAGATCAGATGGCAAATTGGATTTGGTGCTAGGTCTTTCCCTTGAGGTTTTACCCCAACAATGTTTTCATTAGTTTCGCTCACTCTCGAAATCAAGCATTTTACAGCAGGTTGGAGCAGCCTGTATCTCAGCACAGGAATAAGGTAGGGAAGAATTCAAATGCTCATTTTGACTGCCTCCAGAAGTTAGATCAGATGGCAAATTGGATTTGGTGCTAGGTCTTTCCCTTTAGGTTTTACCCCAACAATGTTTTCATTAGTTTCGCTCACTCTCGAAATCAAGCATTTTACAGCAGGTTGGAGCAGCCTGTATCTCAGCACAGGAATAAGGTAGGGAAGAATTCTAAGGATCATTTTGACTGCCTCCAGAAGTTAGATCAGATGGCAAATTGGATTTGGTGCTAGGTCTTTCCCTTTAGGTTTTACCCCAGCAATGTTTTCATTAGTTTCGCTCACTCTCGAAATCAAGCATTTTACAGCAGGTTGGAGCAGCCTGTATCTCAGCACAGGAATAAGGTAGGGAAGAATTCTAAGGCTCATTTTGACTGCCTCCAGAAGTTAGATCAGATGGCAAATTGGATTTGGTGCTAGGTCTTTCCCTTTAGGTTTTACCCCAACAATGTTTTCATTAGTTTCGCTCACTCTCGAAATCAAGCATTTTACAGCAGGTTGGAGCAGCCTGTATCTCAGCACAGGAATAAGGTAGGGAAGAATTCTAAGGCTCATTTTGACTGCCTCCAGAAGTTAGATCAGATGGCAAATTGGATTTGGTGCTAGGTCTTTCCCTTTAGGTTTTACCCCAACAATGTTTTCATTAGTTTCGCTCACTCTCGAAATCAAGCATTTTACAGCAGGTTGGAGCAGCCTGTATCTCAGCACAGGAATAAGGTAGGGAAGAATTCTAAGGCTCATTTTGACTGCCTCCAGAAGTTAGATCAGATGGCAAATTGGATTTGGTGCTAGGTCTTTCCCTTTAGGTTTTACCCCAACAATGTTTTCATTAGTTTCGCTCACTCTCGAAATCAAGCATTTTACAGCAGGTTGGAGCAGCCTGTATCTCAGCACAGGAATAAGGTAGGGAAGAATTCTAAGGCTCATTTTGACTGCCTCCAGAAGTTAGATCAGATGGCAAATTGGATTTGGTGCTAGGTCTTTCCCTTTAGGTTTTACCCCAACAATGTTTTCATTAGTTTCGCTCACTCTCGAAATCAAGCATTTTACAGCAGGTTGGAGCAGCCTGTATCTCAGCACAGGAATAAGGTAGGGAAGAATTCTAAGGCTCATTTTGACTGCCTCCAGAAGTTAGATCAGATGGCAAATTGGATTTGGTGCTAGGTCTTTCCCTTTAGGTTTTACCCCAACAATGTTTTCATTAGTTTCGCTCACTCTCGAAATCAAGCATTTTACAGCAGGTTGGAGCAGCCTGTATCTCAGCACAGGAATAAGGTAGGGAAGAATTCTAAGGATCATTTTGACTGCCTCCAGAAGTTAGATCAGATGGCAAATTGGATTTGGTGCTAGGTCTTTCCCTTTAGGTTTTACCCCAACAATGTTTTCATTAGTTTCGCTCACTCTCGAAATCAAGCATTTTACAGCAGGTTGGAGCAGCCTGTATCTCAGCACAGGAATAAGGTAGGGAAGAATTCTAAGGCTCATTTTGACTGCCTCCAGAAGTTAGATCAGATGGCAAATTGGATTTGGTGCTAGGTCTTTCCCTTTAGGTTTTACCCCAACAATGTTTTCATTAGTTTCGCTCACTCTCGAAATCAAGCATTTTACAGCAGGTTGGAGCAGCCTGTATCTCAGCACAGGAATAAGGTAGGGAAGAATTCTAAGGCTCATTTTGACTGCCTCCAGAAGTTAGATCAGATGGCAAATTGGATTTGGTGCTAGGTCTTTCCCTTTAGGTTTTACCCCAACAATGTTTTCATTAGTTTCGCTCACTCTCGAAATCAAGCATTTTACAGCAGGTTGGAGCAGCCTGTATCTCAGCACAGGAATAAGGTAGGGAAGAATTCTAAGGCTCATTTTGACTGCCTCCAGAAGTTAGATCAGATGGCAAATTGGATTTGGTGCTAGGTCTTTCCCTTTAGGTTTTACCCCAACAATGTTTTCATTAGTTTCGCTCACTCTCGAAATCAAGCATTTTACAGCAGGTTGGAGCAGCCTGTATCTCAGCACAGGAATAAGGTAGGGAAGAATTCTAAGGCTCATTTTGACTGCCTCCAGAAGTTAGATCAGATGGCAAATTGGATTTGGTGCTAGGTCTTTCCCTTTAGGTTTTACCCCAACAATGTTTTCATTAGTTTCGCTCACTCTCGAAATCAAGCATTTTACAGCAGGTTGGAGCAGCCTGTATCTCAGCACAGGAATAAGGTAGGGAAGAATTCTAAGGCTCATTTTGACTGCCTCCAGAAGTTAGATCAGATGGCAAATTGGATTTGGTGCTAGGTCTTTCCCTTTAGGTTTTACCCCAACAATGTTTTCATTAGTTTCGCTCACTCTCGAAATCAAGCATTTTACAGCAGGTTGGAGCAGCCTGTATCTCAGCACAGGAATAAGGTAGGGAAGAATTCTAAGGATCATTTTGACTGCCTCCAGAAGTTAGATCAGATGGCAAATTGGATTTGGTGCTAGGTCTTTCCCTTTAGGTTTTACCCCAACAATGTTTTCATTAGTTTCGCTCACTCTCGAAATCAAGCATTTTACAGCAGGTTGGAGCAGCCTGTATCTCAGCACAGGAATAAGGTAGGGAAGAATTCTAAGGATCATTTTGACTGCCTCCAGAAGTTAGATCAGATGGCAAATTGGATTTGGTGCTAGGTCTTTCCCTTTAGGTTTTACCCCAACAATGTTTTCATTAGTTTCGCTCACTCTCGAAATCAAGCATTTTACAGCAGGTTGGAGCAGCCTGTATCTCAGCACAGGAATAAGGTAGGGAAGAATTCTAAGGCTCATTTTGACTGCCTCCAGAAGTTAGATCAGATGGCAAATTGGATTTGGTGCTAGGTCTTTCCCTTTAGGTTTTACCCCAACAATGTTTTCATTAGTTTCGCTCACTCTCGAAATCAAGCATTTTACAGCAGGTTGGAGCAGCCTGTATCTCAGCACAGGAATAAGGTAGGGAAGAATTCTAAGGATCATTTTGACTGCCTCCAGAAGTTAGATCAGATGGCAAATTGGATTTGGTGCTAGGTCTTTCCCTTTAGGTTTTACCCCAACAATGTTTTCATTAGTTTCGCTCACTCTCGAAATCAAGCATTTTACAGCAGGTTGGAGCAGCCTGTATCTCAGCACAGGAATAAGGTAGGGAAGAATTCTAAGGATCATTTTGACTGCCTCCAGAAGTTAGATCAGATGGCAAATTGGATTTGGTGCTAGGTCTTTCCCTTGAGGTTTTACCCCAACAATGTTTTCATTAGTTTCGCTCACTCTCGAAATCAAGCATTTTACAGCAGGTTGGAGCAGCCTGTATCTCAGCACAGGAATAAGGTAGGGAAGAATTCTAAGGCTCATTTTGACTGCCTCCAGAAGTTAGATCAGATGGCAAATTGGATTTGGTGCTAGGTCTTTCCCTTTAGGTTTTACCCCAACAATGTTTTCATTAGTTTCGCTCACTCTCGAAATCAAGCATTTTACAGCAGGTTGGAGCAGCCTGTATCTCAGCACAGGAATAAGGTAGGGAAGAATTCTAAGGATCATTTTGACTGCCTCCAGAAGTTAGATCAGATGGCAAATTGGATTTGGTGCTAGGTCTTTCCCTTTAGGTTTTACCCCAACAATGTTTTCATTAGTTTCGCTCACTCTCGAAATCAAGCATTTTACAGCAGGTTGGAGCAGCCTGTATCTCAGCACAGGAATAAGGTAGGGAAGAATTCTAAGGATCATTTTGACTGCCTCCAGAAGTTAGATCAGATGGCAAATTGGATTTGGTGCTAGGTCTTTCCCTTTAGGTTTTACCCCAACAATGTTTTCATTAGTTTCGCTCACTCTCGAAATCAAGCATTTTACAGCAGGTTGGAGCAGCCTGTATCTCAGCACAGGAATAAGGTAGGGAAGAATTCTAAGGATCATTTTGACTGCCTCCAGAAGTTAGATCAGATGGCAAATTGGATTTGGTGCTAGGTCTTTCCCTTTAGGTTTTACCCCAACAATGTTTTCATTAGTTTCGCTCACTCTCGAAATCAAGCATTTTACAGCAGGTTGGAGCAGCCTGTATCTCAGCACAGGAATAAGGTAGGGAAGAATTCTAAGGATCATTTTGACTGCCTCCAGAAGTTAGATCAGATGGCAAATTGGATTTGGTGCTAGGTCTTTCCCTTTAGGTTTTACCCCAACAATGTTTTCATTAGTTTCGCTCACTCTCGAAATCAAGCATTTTACAGCAGGTTGGAGCAGCCTGTATCTCAGCACAGGAATAAGGTAGGGAAGAATTCTAAGGCTCATTTTGACTGCCTCCAGAAGTTAGATCAGATGGCAAATTGGATTTGGTGCTAGGTCTTTCCCTTTAGGTTTTACCCCAACAATGTTTTCATTAGTTTCGCTCACTCTCGAAATCAAGCATTTTACAGCAGGTTGGAGCAGCCTGTATCTCAGCACAGGAATAAGGTAGGGAAGAATTCTAAGGATCATTTTGACTGCCTCCAGAAGTTAGATCAGATGGCAAATTGGATTTGGTGCTAGGTCTTTCCCTTTAGGTTTTACCCCAACAATGTTTTCATTAGTTTCGCTCACTCTCGAAATCAAGCATTTTACAGCAGGTTGGAGCAGCCTGTATCTCAGCACAGGAATAAGGTAGGGAAGAATTCTAAGGATCATTTTGACTGCCTCCAGAAGTTAGATCAGATGGCAAATTGGATTTGGTGCTAGGTCTTTCCCTTGAGGTTTTACCCCAACAATGTTTTCATTAGTTTCGCTCACTCTCGAAATCAAGCATTTTACAGCAGGTTGGAGCAGCCTGTATCTCAGCACAGGAATAAGGTAGGGAAGAATTCTAAGGCTCATTTTGACTGCCTCCAGAAGTTAGATCAGATGGCAAATTGGATTTGGTGCTAGGTCTTTCCCTTTAGGTTTTACCCCAACAATGTTTTCATTAGTTTCGCTCACTCTCGAAATCAAGCATTTTACAGCAGGTTGGAGCAGCCTGTATCTCAGCACAGGAATAAGGTAGGGAAGAATTCTAAGGATCATTTTGACTGCCTCCAGAAGTTAGATCAGATGGCAAATTGGATTTGGTGCTAGGTCTTTCCCTTTAGGTTTTACCCCAACAATGTTTTCATTAGTTTCGCTCACTCTCGAAATCAAGCATTTTACAGCAGGTTGGAGCAGCCTGTATCTCAGCACAGGAATAAGGTAGGGAAGAATTCTAAGGATCATTTTGACTGCCTCCAGAAGTTAGATCAGATGGCAAATTGGATTTGGTGCTAGGTCTTTCCCTTTAGGTTTTACCCCAACAATGTTTTCATTAGTTTCGCTCACTCTCGAAATCAAGCATTTTACAGCAGGTTGGAGCAGCCTGTATCTCAGCACAGGAATAAGGTAGGGAAGAATTCTAAGGCTCATTTTGACTGCCTCCAGAAGTTAGATCAGATGGCAAATTGGATTTGGTGCTAGGTCTTTCCCTTTAGGTTTTACCCCAACAATGTTTTCATTAGTTTCGCTCACTCTCGAAATCAAGCATTTTACAGCAGGTTGGAGCAGCTTGTATCTCAGCACAGGAATAAGGGAGGGAAGAATTCTAAGGATCATTTTGACTGCCTCCAGAAGTTAGATCAGATGGCAAATTGGATTTGGTGCTAGGTCTTTCCCTTTAGGTTTTACCCCAACAATGTTTTCATTAGTTTCGCTCACTCTCGAAATCAAGCATTTTACAGCAGGTTGGAGCAGCCTGTATCTCAGCACAGGAATAAGGTAGGGAAGAATTCTAAGGATCATTTTGACTGCCTCCAGAAGTTAGATCAGATGGCAAATTGGATTTGGTGCTAGGTCTTTCCCTTTAGGTTTTACCCCAACAATGTTTTCATTAGTTTCGCTCACTCTCGAAATCAAGCATTTTACAGCAGGTTGGAGCAGCCTGTATCTCAGCACAGGAATAAGGTAGGGAAGAATTCTAAGGCTCATTTTGACTGCCTCCAGAAGTTAGATCAGATGGCAAATTGGATTTGGTGCTAGGTCTTTCCCTTTAGGTTTTACCCCAACAATGTTTTCATTAGTTTCGCTCACTCTCGAAATCAAGCATTTTACAGCAGGTTGGAGCAGCCTGTATCTCAGCACAGGAATAAGGTAGGGAAGAATTCTAAGGCTCATTTTGACTGCCTCCAGAAGTTAGATCAGATGGCAAATTGGATTTGGTGCTAGGTCTTTCCCTTTAGGTTTTACCCCAACAATGTTTTCATTAGTTTCGCTCACTCTCGAAATCAAGCATTTTACAGCAGGTTGGAGCAGCCTGTATCTCAGCACAGGAATAAGGTAGGGAAGAATTCTAAGGCTCATTTTGACTGCCTCCAGAAGTTAGATCAGATGGCAAATTGGATTTGGTGCTAGGTCTTTCCCTTGAGGTTTTACCCCAACAATGTTTTCATTAGTTTCGCTCACTCTCGAAATCAAGCATTTTACAGCAGGTTGGAGCAACCTGTATCTCAGCACAGGAATAAGGTAGGGAAGAATTCTAAGGCTCATTTTGACTGCCTCCAGAAGTTAGATCAGATGGCAAATTGGATTTGGTGCTAGGTCTTTCCCTTTAGGTTTTACCCCAACAATGTTTTCATTAGTTTCGCTCACTCTCGAAATCAAGCATTTTACAGCAGGTTGGAGCAGCCTGTATCTCAGCACAGGAATAAGGTAGGGAAGAATTCTAAGGATCATTTTGACTGCCTCCAGAAGTTAGATCAGATGGCAAATTGGATTTGGTGCTAGGTCTTTCCCTTTAGGTTTTACCCCAACAATGTTTTCATTAGTTTCGCTCACTCTCGAAATCAAGCATTTTACAGCAGGTTGGAGCAGCCTGTATCTCAGCACAGGAATAAGGTAGGGAAGAATTCTAAGGATCATTTTGACTGCCTCCAGAAGTTAGATCAGATGGCAAATTGGATTTGGTGCTAGGTCTTTCCCTTTAGGTTTTACCCCAACAATGTTTTCATTAGTTTCGCTCACTCTCGAAATCAAGCATTTCACAGCAGGTTGGAGCAGCCTGTATCTCAGCACAGGAATAAGGTAGGGAAGAATTCAAATGCTCATTTTGACTGCCTCCAGAAGTTAGATCAGATGGCAAATTGGATTTGGTGCTAGATCTTTCCCTTTAGGTTTTACCCCAACAATGTTTTCATTAGTTTCGCTCACTCTCGAAATCAAGCATTTTACAGCAGGTTGGAGCAGCCTGTATCTCAGCACAGGAATAAGGTAGGGAAGAATTCTAAGGCTCATTTTGACTGCCTCCAGAAGTTAGATCAGATGGCAAATTGGATTTGGTGCTAGGTCTTTCCCTTTAGGTTTTACCCCAACAATGTTTTCATTAGTTTCGCTCACTCTCGAAATCAAGCATTTTACAGCAGGTTGGAGCAGCCTGTATCTCAGCACAGGAAAAAGGTAGGGAAGAATTCTAAGGATCATTTTGACTGCCTCCAGAAGTTAGATCAGATGGCAAATTGGATTTGGTGCTAGGTCTTTCCCTTTAGGTTTTACCCCAACAATGTTTTCATTAGTTTCGCTCACTCTCGAAATCAAGCATTTTACAGCAGGTTGGAGCAGCCTGTATCTCAGCACAGGAATAAGGTAGGGAAGAATTCAAATGCTCATTTTGACTGCCTCCAGAAGTTAGATCAGATGGCAAATTGGATTTGGTGCTAGGTCTTTCCCTTTAGGTTTTACCCCAACAAAGTTTTCATTAGTTTCGCTCACTCTCGAAATCAAGCATTTTACAGCAGGTTGGAGCAGCCTGTATCTCAGCACAGGAATAAGGTAGGGAAGAATTCTAAGGCTCATTTTGACTGCCTCCAGAAGTTAGATCAGATGGCAAATTGGATTTGGTGCTAGGTCTTTCCCTTTAGGTTTTACCCCAACAATGTTTTCATTAGTTTCGCTCACTCTCGAAATCAAGCATTTTACAGCAGGTTGGAGCAGCCTGTATCTCAGCACAGGAATAAGGTAGGGAAGAATTCTAAGGCTCATTTTGACTGCCTCCAGAAGTTAGATCAGATGGCAAATTGGATTTGGTGCTAGGTCTTTCCCTTTAGGTTTTACCCCAACAATGTTTTCATTAGTTTCGCTCACTCTCGAAATCAAGCATTTTACAGCAGGTTGGAGCAGCCTGTATCTCAGCACAGGAATAAGGTAGGGAAGAATTCTAAGGCTCATTTTGACTGCCTCCAGAAGTTAGATCAGATGGCAAATTGGATTTGGTGCTAGGTCTTTCCCTTTAGGTTTTACCCCAACAATGTTTTCATTAGTTTCGCTCACTCTCGAAATCAAGCATTTTACAGCAGGTTGGAGCAGCCTGTATCTCAGCACAGGAATAAGGTAGAGAAGAATTCTAATGCTCATTTTGACTGCCTCCAGAAGTTAGATCAGATGGCAAATTGGATTTGGTGCTAGGTCTTTCCCTTTAGGTTTTACCCCAACAATGTTTTCATTAGTTTCGCTCACTCTCGAAATCAAGCATTTTACAGCAGGTTGGAGCAGCCTGTATCTCAGCACAGGAATAAGGTAGGGAAGAATTCTAAGGCTCATTTTGACTGCCTCCAGAAGTTAGATCAGATGGCAAATTGGATTTGGTGCTAGGTCTTTCCCTTTAGGTTTTACCCCAACAATGTTTTCATTAGTTTCGCTCACTCTCGAAATCAAGCATTTTACAGCAGGTTGGAGCAGCCTGTATCTCAGCACAGGAATAAGGTAGGGAAGAATTCTAAGGATCATTTTGACTGCCTCCAGAAGTTAGATCAGATGGCAAATTGGATTTGGTGCTAGGTCTTTCCCTTTAGGTTTTACCCCAACAATGTTTTCATTAGTTTCGCTCACTCTCGAAATCAAGCATTTTACAGCAGGTTGGAGCAGCCTGTATCTCAGCACAGGAATAAGGTAGGGAAGAATTCTAAGGATCATTTTGACTGCCTCCAGAAGTTAGATCAGATGGCAAATTGGATTTGGTGCTAGGTCTTTCCCTTTAGGTTTTACCCCAACAATGTTTTCATTAGTTTCGCTCACTCTCGAAATCAAGCATTTTAGAGCAGGTTGGAGCAGCCTGTATCTCAGCACAGGAATAAGGTAGGCAAGAATTCAAATGCTCATTTTGACTGCCTCCAGAAGTTAGATCAGATGGCAAATTGGATTTGGTGCTAGGTCTTTCCCTTTAGGTTTTACCCCAACAATGTTTTCATTAGTTTCGCTCACTCTCGAAATCAAGCATTTTACAGCAGGTTGGAGCAGCCTGTATCTCAGCACAGGAATAAGGTAGGGAAGAATTCTAAGGATCATTTTGACTGCCTCCAGAAGTTAGATCAGATGGCAAATTGGATTTGGTGCTAGGTCTTTCCCTTTAGGTTTTACCCCAACAATGTTTTCATTAGTTTCGCTCACTCTCGAAATCAAGCATTTTACAGCAGGTTGGAGCAGCCTGTATCTCAGCACAGGAATAAGGTAGGGAAGAATTCTAAGGATCATTTTGACTGCCTCCAGAAGTTAGATCAGATGGCAAATTGGATTTGGTGCTAG
The DNA here is from genome assembly GCF_026170545.1 of Melanerpes formicivorus. Classification (NCBI taxonomy): domain Eukaryota; kingdom Metazoa; phylum Chordata; class Aves; order Piciformes; family Picidae; genus Melanerpes; species Melanerpes formicivorus. The sequence goes on from NW_027144903.1 coordinate 25,681, forward strand.
GTCTTTCCCTTTAGGTTTTACCCCAACAATGTTTTCATTAGTTTCGCTCACTCTCGAAATCAAGCATTTTAGAGCAGGTTGGAGCAGCCTGTATCTCAGCACAGGAATAAGGTAGGGAAGAATTCAAATGCTCATTTTGACTGCCTCCAGAAGTTAGATCAGATGGCAAATTGGATTTGGTGCTAGGTCTTTCCCTTTAGGTTTTACCCCAACAATGTTTTCATTAGTTTCGCTCACTCTCGAAATCAAGCATTTTACAGCAGGTTGGAGCAGCCTGTATCTCAGCACAGGAATAAGGTAGGGAAGAATTCTAAGGATCATTTTGACTGCCTCCAGAAGTTAGATCAGATGGCAAATTGGATTTGGTGCTAGGTCTTTCCCTTTAGGTTTTACCCCAACAATGTTTTCATTAGTTTCGCTCACTCTCGAAATCAAGCATTTTACAGCAGGTTGGAGCAGCCTGTATCTCAGCACAGGAATAAGGTAGGGAAGAATTCTAAGGATCATTTTGACTGCCTCCAGAAGTTAGATCAGATGGCAAATTGGATTTGGTGCTAGGTCTTTCCCTTTAGGTTTTACCCCAACAATGTTTTCATTAGTTTCGCTCACTCTCGAAATCAAGCATTTTACAGCAGGTTGGAGCAGCCTGTATCTCAGCACAGGAATAAGGTAGGGAAGAATTCAAATGCTCATTTTGACTGCCTCCAGAAGTTAGATCAGATGGCAAATTGGATTTGGTGCTAGGTCTTTCCCTTTAGGTTTTACCCCAACAATGTTTTCATTAGTTTCGCTCACTCTCGAAATCAAGCATTTTACAGCAGGTTGGAGCAGCCTGTATCTCAGCACAGGAATAAGGTAGGGAAGAATTCTAAGGCTCATTTTGACTGCCTCCAGAAGTTAGATCAGATGGCAAATTGGATTTGGTGCTAGGTCTTTCCCTTTAGGTTTTACCCCAACAATGTTTTCATTAGTTTCGCTCACTCTCGAAATCAAGTATTTTACAGCAGGTTGGAGCAGCCTGTATCTCAGCACAGGAATAAGGTAGGGAAGAATTCTAAGGATCATTTTGACTGCCTCCAGAAGTTAGGTCAGATGGCAAATTGGATTTGGTGCTAGGTCTTTCCCTTTAGGTTTTACCCCAACAATGTTTTCATTAGTTTCGCTCACTCTCGAAATCAAGCATTTTACAGCAGGTTGGAGCAGCCTGTATCTCAGCACAGGAATAAGGTAGGGAAGAATTCTAAGGCTCATTTTGACTGCCTCCAGAAGTTAGATCAGAAGGCAAATTGGATTTGGTGCTAGGTCTTTCCCTTTAGGTTTTACCCCAACAATGTTTTCATTAGTTTCGCTCACTCTCGAAATCAAGCATTTTACAGCAGGTTGGAGCAGCCTGTATCTCAGCACAGGAATAAGGTAGGGAAGAATTCTAAGGCTCATTTTGACTGCCTCCAGAAGTTAGATCAGATGGCAAATTGGATTTGGTGCTAGGTCTTTCCCTTTAGGTTTTACCCCAACAATGTTTTCATTAGTTTCGCTCACTCTCGAAATCAAGCATTTTACAGCAGGTTGGAGCAGCCTGTATCTCAGCACAGGAATAAGGTAGGGAAGAATTCTAAGGATCATTTTGACTGCCTCCAGAAGTTAGATCAGATGGCAAATTGGATTTGGTGCTAGGTCTTTCCCTTTAGGTTTTACCCCAACAATGTTTTCATTAGTTTCGCTCACTCTCGAAATCAAGCATTTTACAGCAGGTTGGAGCAGCCTGTATCTCAGCACAGGAATAAGGTAGGGAAGAATTCTAAGGATCATTTTGACTGCCTCCAGAAGTTAGATCAGATGGCAAATTGGATTTGGTGCTAGGTCTTTCCCTTTAGGTTTTACCCCAACAATGTTTTCATTAGTTTCGCTCACTCTCGAAATCAAGCATTTTACAGCAGGTTGGAGCAGCCTGTATCTCAGCACAGGAATAAGGTAGGGAAGAATTCTAAGGCTCATTTTGACTGCCTCCAGAAGTTAGATCAGATGGCAAATTGGATTTGGTGCTAGGTCTTTCCCTTTAGGTTTTACCCCAACAATGTTTTCATTAGTTTCGCTCACTCTCGAAATCAAGCATTTTACAGCAGGTTGGAGCAGCCTGTATCTCAGCACAGGAATAAGGTAGGGAAGAATTCTAAGGATCATTTTGACTGCCTCCAGAAGTTAGATCAGATGGCAAATTGGATTTGGTGCTAGGTCTTTCCCTTTAGGTTTTACCCCAACAATGTTTTCATTAGTTTCGCTCACTCTCGAAATCAAGCATTTTACAGCAGGTTGGAGCAGCCTGTATCTCAGCACAGGAATAAGGTAGGGAAGAATTCTAAGGCTCATTTTGACTGCCTCCAGAAGTTAGATCAGATGGCAAATTGGATTTGGTGCTAGGTCTTTCCCTTTAGGTTTTACCCCAACAATGTTTTCATTAGTTTCGCTCACTCTCGAAATCAAGCATTTTACAGCAGGTTGGAGCAGCCTGTATCTCAGCACAGGAATAAGGTAGGGAAGAATTCTAAGGATCATTTTGACTGCCTCCAGAAGTTAGATCAGATGGCAAATTGGATTTGGTGCTAGGTCTTTCCCTTTAGGTTTTACCCCAACAATGTTTTCATTAGTTTCGCTCACTCTCGAAATCAAGCATTTTACAGCAGGTTGGAGCAGCCTGTATCTCAGCACAGAAATAAGGTAGGGAAGAATTCTAAGGATCATTTTGACTGCCTCCAGAAGTTAGATCAGATGGCAAATTGGATTTGGTGCTAGGTCTTTCCCTTTAGGTTTTACCCCAACAATGTTTTCATTAGTTTCGCTCACTCTCGAAATCAAGCATTTTACAGCAGGTTGGAGCAGCCTGTATCTCAGCACAGGAATAAGGTAGGGAAGAATTCTAAGGCTCATTTTGACTGCCTCCAGAAGTTAGATCAGATGGCAAATTGGATTTGGTGCTAGGTCTTTCCCTTTAGGTTTTACCCCAACAATGTTTTCATTAGTTTCGCTCACTCTCGAAATCAAGCATTTTACAGCAGGTTGGAGCAGCCTGTATCTCAGCACAGGAATAAGGTAGGCAAGAATTCAAATGCTCATTTTGACTGCCTCCAGAAGTTAGATCAGATGGCAAATTGGATTTGGTGCTAGGTCTTTCCCTTTAGGTTTTACCCCAACAATGTTTTCATTAGTTTCGCTCACTCTCGAAATCAAGCATTTTACAGCAGGTTGGAGCAGCCTGTATCTCAGCACAGGAATAAGGTAGGGAAGAATTCTAAGGATCATTTTGACTGCCTCCAGAAGTTAGATCAGATGGCAAATTGGATTTGGTGCTAGGTCTTTCCCTTTAGGTTTTACCCCAACAATGTTTTCATTAGTTTCGCTCACTCTCGAAATCAAGCATTTTACAGCAGGTTGGAGCAGCCTGTATCTCAGCACAGGAATAAGGTAGGGAAGAATTCTAAGGCTCATTTTGACTCCCTCCAGAAGTTAGATCAGATGGCAAATTGGATTTGGTGCTAGGTCTTTCCCTTTAGGTTTTACCCCAACAATGTTTTCATTAGTTTCGCTCACTCTCGAAATCAAGCATTTTACAGCAGGTTGGAGCAGCCTGTATCTCAGCACAGGAATAAGGTAGGGAAGAATTCTAAGGATCATTTTGACTGCCTCCAGAAGTTAGATCAGATGGCAAATTGGATTTGGTGCTAGGTCTTTCCCTTTAGGTTTTACCCCAACAATGTTTTCATTAGTTTCGCTCACTCTCGAAATCAAGCATTTTACAGCAGGTTGGAGCAGCCTGTATCTCAGCACAGGAATAAGGTAGGGAAGAATTCTAAGGATCATTTTGACTGCCTCCAGAAGTTAGATCAGATGGCAAATTGGATTTGGTGCTAGGTCTTTCCCTTTAGGTTTTACCCCAACAATGTTTTCATTAGTTTCGCTCACTCTCGAAATCAAGCATTTTACAGCAGGTTGGAGCAGCCTGTATCTCAGCACAGGAATAAGGTAGGGAAGAATTCTAAGGCTCATTTTGACTGCCTCCAGAAGTTAGATCAGATGGCAAATTGGATTTGGTGCTAGGTCTTTCCCTTTAGGTTTTACCCCAACAATGTTTTCATTAGTTTCGCTCACTCTCGAAATCAAGCATTTTACAGCAGGTTGGAGCAGCCTGTATCTCAGCACAGGAATAAGGTAGGGAAGAATTCTAAGGATCATTTTGACTGCCTCCAGAAGTTAGATCAGATGGCAAATTGGATTTGGTGCTAGGTCTTTCCCTTTAGGTTTTACCCCAACAATGTTTTCATTAGTTTCGCTCACTCTCGAAATCAAGCATTTTACAGCAGGTTGGAGCAGCCTGTATCTCAGCACAGAAATAAGGTAGGGAAGAATTCTAAGGATCATTTTGACTGCCTCCAGAAGTTAGATCAGATGGCAAATTGGATTTGGTGCTAGGTCTTTCCCTTTAGGTTTTACCCCAACAATGTTTTCATTAGTTTCGCTCACTCTCGAAATCAAGCATTTTACAGCAGGTTGGAGCAGCCTGTATCTCAGCACAGGAATAAGGTAGGGAAGAATTCTAAGGCTCATTTTGACTGCCTCCAGAAGTTAGATCAGATGGCAAATTGGATTTGGTGCTAGGTCTTTCCCTTTAGGTTTTACCCCAACAATGTTTTCATTAGTTTCGCTCACTCTCGAAATCAAGCATTTTACAGCAGGTTGGAGCAGCCTGTATCTCAGCACAGGAATAAGGTAGGCAAGAATTCAAATGCTCATTTTGACTGCCTCCAGAAGTTAGATCAGATGGCAAATTGGATTTGGTGCTAGGTCTTTCCCTTTAGGTTTTACCCCAACAATGTTTTCATTAGTTTCGCTCACTCTCGAAATCAAGCATTTTACAGCAGGTTGGAGCAGCCTGTATCTCAGCACAGGAATAAGGTAGGGAAGAATTCTAAGGATCATTTTGACTGCCTCCAGAAGTTAGATCAGATGGCAAATTGGATTTGGTGCTAGGTCTTTCCCTTTAGGTTTTACCCCAACAATGTTTTCATTAGTTTCGCTCACTCTCGAAATCAAGCATTTT
>NW_027144904.1:0-30765 GCF_026170545.1 Melanerpes formicivorus
GAATAAGGTAGGGAAGAATTCTAAGGATCATTTTGACTGCCTCCAGAAGTTAGATCAGATGGCAAATTGGATTTGGTGCTAGGTCTTTCCCTTTAGGTTTTACCCCAACAATGTTTTCATTAGTTTCGCTCACTCTCGAAATCAAGCATTTTACAGCAGGTTGGAGCAGCCTGTATCTCAGCACAGGAATAAGGTAGGGGAGAATTCTAAGGCTCATTTTGACTGCCTCCAGAAGTTAGATCAGATGGCAAATTGGATTTGGTGCTAGGTCTTTCCCTTTAGGTTTTACCCCAACAATGTTTTCATTAGTTTCGCTCACTCTCGAAATCAAGCATTTTACAGCAGGTTGGAGCAGCCTGTATCTCAGCACAGGAATAAGGTAGGGAAGAATTCTAAGGCTCATTTTGACTGCCTCCAGAAGTTAGATCAGATGGCAAATTGGATTTGGTGCTAGGTCTTTCCCTTTAGGTTTTACCCCAACAATGTTTTCATTAGTTTCGCTCACTCTCGAAATCAAGCATTTTACAGCAGGTTGGAGCAGCCTGTATCTCAGCACAGGAATAAGGTAGGGGAGAATTCTAAGGCTCATTTTGACTGCCTCCAGAAGTTAGATCAGATGGCAAATTGGATTTGGTGCTAGGTCTTTCCCTTTAGGTTTTACCCCAACAATGTTTTCATTAGTTTCGCTCACTCTCGAAATCAAGCATTTTACAGCAGGTTGGAGCAGCCTGTATCTCAGCACAGGAATAATGTAGGGAAGAATTCTAAGGATCATTTTGACTGCCTCCAGAAGTTAGATCAGATGGCAAATTGGATTTGGTGCTAGGTCTTTCCCTTTAGGTTTTACCCCAACAATGTTTTCATTAGTTTCGCTCACTCTCGAAATCAAGCATTTTACAGCAGGTTGGAGCAGCCTGTATCTCAGCACAGGAATAAGGTAGGGAAGAATTCTAATGCTCATTTTGACTGCCTCCAGAAGTTAGATCAGATGGCAAATTGGATTTGGTGCTAGGTCTTTCCCTTTAGGTTTTACCCCAACAATGTTTTCATTAGTTTCGCTCACTCTCGAAATCAAGCATTTTACAGCAGGTTGGAGCAGCCTGTATCTCAGCACAGGAATAAGGTAGGGAAGAATTCTAAGGCTCATTTTGACTGCCTCCAGAAGTTAGATCAGATGGCAAATTGGATTTGGTGCTAGGTCTTTCCCTTTAGGTTTTACCCCAACAATGTTTTCATTAGTTTCGCTCACTCTCGAAATCAAGCATTTTACAGCAGGTTGGAGCAGCCTGTATCTCAGCACAGGAATAAGGTAGGGAAGAATTCTAAGGATCATTTTGACTGCCTCCAGAAGTTAGATCAGATGGCAAATTGGATTTGGTGCTAGGTCTTTCCCTTTAGGTTTTACCCCAACAATGTTTTCATTAGTTTCGCTCACTCTCGAAATCAAGCATTTTACAGCAGGTTGGAGCAGCCTGTATCTCAGCACAGGAATAAGGTAGGGAAGAATTCTAAGGATCATTTTGACTGCCTCCAGAAGTTAGATCAGATGGCAAATTGGATTTGGTGCTAGGTCTTTCCCTTTAGGTTTTACCCCAACAATGTTTTCATTAGTTTCGCTCACTCTCGAAATCAAGCATTTTACAGCAGGTTGGAGCAGCCTGTATCTCAGCACAGGAATAAGGTAGGGAAGAATTCTAAGGCTCATTTTGACTGCCTCCAGAAGTTAGATCAGATGGCAAATTGGATTTGGTGCTAGGTCTTTCCCTTTAGGTTTTACCCCAACAATGTTTTCATTAGTTTCGCTCACTCTCGAAATCAAGCATTTTACAGCAGGTTGGAGCAGCCTGTATCTCAGCACAGGAATAAGGTAGGGAAGAATTCTAAGGCTCATTTTGACTGCCTCCAGAAGTTAGATCAGATGGCAAATTGGATTTGGTGCTAGGTCTTTCCCTTTAGGTTTTACCCCAACAATGTTTTCATTAGTTTCGCTCACTCTCGAAATCAAGCATTTTACAGCAGGTTGGAGCAGCCTGTATCTCAGCACAGGAATAAGGTAGGGAAGAATTCTAAGGCTCATTTTGACTGCCTCCAGAAGTTAGATCAGATGGCAAATTGGATTTGGTGCTAGGTCTTTCCCTTTAGGTTTTACCCCAACAATGTTTTCATTAGTTTCGCTCACTCTCGAAATCAAGCATTTTACAGCAGGTTGGAGCAGCCTGTATCTCAGCACAGGAATAAGGTAGGGGAGAATTCTAAGGCTCATTTTGACTGCCTCCAGAAGTTAGATCAGATGGCAAATTGGATTTGGTGCTAGGTCTTTCCCTTTAGGTTTTACCCCAACAATGTTTTCATTAGTTTCGCTCACTCTCGAAATCAAGCATTTTACAGCAGGTTGGAGCAGCCTGTATCTCAGCACAGGAATAAGGTAGGGAAGAATTCTAAGGATCATTTTGACTGCCTCCAGAAGTTAGATCAGATGGCAAATTGGATTTGGTGCTAGGTCTTTCCCTTTAGGTTTTACCCCAACAATGTTTTCATTAGTTTCGCTCACTCTCGAAATCAAGCATTTTACAGCAGGTTGGAGCAGCCTGTATCTCAGCACAGGAATAAGGTAGGGGAGAATTCTAAGGCTCATTTTGACTGCCTCCAGAAGTTAGATCAGATGGCAAATTGGATTTGGTGCTAGGTCTTTCCCTTTAGGTTTTACCCCAACAATGTTTTCATTAGTTTCGCTCACTCTCGAAATCAAGCATTTTACAGCAGGTTGGAGCAGCCTGTATCTCAGCACAGGAATAAGGTAGGGAAGAATTCTAAGGCTCATTTTGACTGCCTCCAGAAGTTAGATCAGATGGCAAATTGGATTTGGTGCTAGGTCTTTCCCTTTAGGTTTTACCCCAACAATGTTTTCATTAGTTTCGCTCACTCTCGAAATCAAGCATTTTACAGCAGGTTGGAGCAGCCTGTATCTCAGCACAGGAATAAGGTAGGGAAGAATTTAAATGCTCATTTTGACTGCCTCCAGAAGTTAGATCAGATGGCAAATTGGATTTGGTGCTAGGTCTTTCCCTTTAGGTTTTACCCCAACAATGTTTTCATTAGTTTCTCTCACTCTCGAAATCAAGCATTTTACAGCAGGTTGGAGCAGCCTGTATCTCAGCACAGGAATAAGGTAGGGAAGAATTCTAAGGATCATTTTGACTGCTTCCAGAAGTTAGATCAGATGGCAAATTGGATTTGGTGCTAGGTCTTTCCCTTTAGGTTTTACCCCAACAATGTTTTCATTAGTTTCGCTCACTCTCGAAATCAAGCATTTTACAGCAGGTTGGAGCAGCCTGTATCTCAGCACAGGAATAAGGTAGGGGAGAATTCTAAGGCTCATTTTGACTGCCTCCAGAAGTTAGATCAGATGGCAAATTGGATTTGGTGCTAGGTCTTTCCCTTTAGGTTTTACCCCAACAATGTTTTCATTAGTTTCACTCACTCTCGAAATCAAGCATTTTACAGCAGGTTGGAGCAGCCTGTATCTCAGCACAGGAATAAGGTAGGGAAGAATTCTAAGGCTCATTTTGACTGCCTCCAGAAGTTAGATCAGATGGCAAATTGGATTTGGTGCTAGGTCTTTCCCTTTAGGTTTTACCCCAACAATGTTTTCATTAGTTTCGCTCACTCTCGAAATCAAGCATTTTACAGCAGGTTGGAGCAGCCTGTATCTCAGCACAGGAATAAGGTAGGGAAGAATTCTAAGGCTCATTTTGACTGCCTCCAGAAGTTAGATCAGATGGCAAATTGGATTTGGTGCTAGGTCTTTCCCTTTAGGTTTTACCCCAACAATGTTTTCATTAGTTTCGCTCACTCTCGAAATCAAGCATTTTACAGCAGGTTGGAGCAGCCTGTATCTCAGCACAGGAATAAGGTAGGGAAGAATTCTAAGGATCATTTTGACTGCCTCCAGAAGTTAGATCAGATGGCAAATTGGATTTGGTGCTAGGTCTTTCCCTTTAGGTTTTACCCCAACAATGTTTTCATTAGTTTCGCTCACTCTCGAAATCAAGCATTTTACAGCAGGTTGGAGCAGCCTGTATCTCAGCACAGGAATAAGGTAGGGAAGAATTCTAAGGCTCATTTTGACTGCCTCCAGAAGTTAGATCAGATGGCAAATTGGATTTGGTGCTAGGTCTTTCCCTTTAGGTTTTACCCCAACAATGTTTTCATTAGTTTCGCTCACTCTCGAAATCAAGCATTTTACAGCAGGTTGGAGCAGCCTGTATCTCAGCACAGGAATAAGGTAGGGGAGAATTCTAAGGCTCATTTTGACTGCCTCCAGAAGTTAGATCAGATGGCAAATTGGATTTGGTGCTAGGTCTTTCCCTTTAGGTTTTACCCCAACAATGTTTTCATTAGTTTCGCTCACTCTCGAAATCAAGCATTTTACAGCAGGTTGGAGCAGCCTGTATCTCAGCACAGGAATAAGGTAGGGAAGAATTCTAAGGATCATTTTGACTGCCTCCAGAAGTTAGATCAGATGGCAAATTGGATTTGGTGCTAGGTCTTTCCCTTTAGGTTTTACCCCAACAATGTTTTCATTAGTTTCGCTCACTCTCGAAATCAAGCATTTTACAGCAGGTTGGAGCAGCCTGTATCTCAGCACAGGAATAAGGTAGGGGAGAATTCTAAGGCTCATTTTGACTGCCTCCAGAAGTTAGATCAGATGGCAAATTGGATTTGGTGCTAGGTCTTTCCCTTTAGGTTTTACCCCAACAATGTTTTCATTAGTTTCGCTCACTCTCGAAATCAAGCATTTTACAGCAGGTTGGAGCAGCCTGTATCTCAGCACAGGAATAAGGTAGGGAAGAATTCTAAGGATCATTTTGACTGCCTCCAGAAGTTAGATCAGATGGCAAATTGGATTTGGTGCTAGGTCTTTCCCTTTAGGTTTTACCCCAACAATGTTTTCATTAGTTTCGCTCACTCTCGAAATCAAGCATTTTACAGCAGGTTGGAGCAGCCTGTATCTCAGCACAGGAATAAGGTAGGGAAGAATTCAAATGCTCATTTTGACTGCCTCCAGAAGTTAGATCAGATGGCAAATTGGATTTGGTGCTAGGTCTTTCCCTTTAGGTTTTACCCCAACAATGTTTTCATTAGTTTCTCTCACTCTCGAAATCAAGCATTTTACAGCAGGTTGGAGCAGCCTGTATCTCAGCACAGGAATAAGGTAGGGAAGAATTCTAAGGATCATTTTGACTGCCTCCAGAAGTTAGATCAGATGGCAAATTGGATTTGGTGCTAGGTCTTTCCCTTTAGGTTTTACCCCAACAATGTTTTCATTAGTTTCGCTCACTCTCGAAATCAAGCATTTTACAGCAGGTTGGAGCAGCCTGTATCTCAGCACAGGAATAAGGTAGGGGAGAATTCTAAGGCTCATTTTGACTGCCTCCAGAAGTTAGATCAGATGGCAAATTGGATTTGGTGCTAGGTCTTTCCCTTTAGGTTTTACCCCAACAATGTTTTCATTAGTTTCGCTCACTCTCGAAATCAAGCATTTTACAGCAGGTTGGAGCAGCCTGTATCTCAGCACAGGAATAAGGTAGGGAAGAATTCTAAGGCTCATTTTGACTGCCTCCAGAAGTTAGATCAGATGGCAAATTGGATTTGGTGCTAGGTCTTTCCCTTTAGGTTTTACCCCAACAATGTTTTCATTAGTTTCGCTCACTCTCGAAATCAAGCATTTTACAGCAGGTTGGAGCAGCCTGTATCTCAGCACAGGAATAAGGTAGGGGAGAATTCTAAGGCTCATTTTGACTGCCTCCAGAAGTTAGATCAGATGGCAAATTGGATTTGGTGCTAGGTCTTTCCCTTTAGGTTTTACCCCAACAATGTTTTCATTAGTTTCGCTCACTCTCGAAATCAAGCATTTTACAGCAGGTTGGAGCAGCCTGTATCTCAGCACAGGAATAATGTAGGGAAGAATTCTAAGGATCATTTTGACTGCCTCCAGAAGTTAGATCAGATGGCAAATTGGATTTGGTGCTAGGTCTTTCCCTTTAGGTTTTACCCCAACAATGTTTTCATTAGTTTCGCTCACTCTCGAAATCAAGCATTTTACAGCAGGTTGGAGCAGCCTGTATCTCAGCACAGGAATAAGGTAGGGAAGAATTCTAATGCTCATTTTGACTGCCTCCAGAAGTTAGATCAGATGGCAAATTGGATTTGGTGCTAGGTCTTTCCCTTTAGGTTTTACCCCAACAATGTTTTCATTAGTTTCGCTCACTCTCGAAATCAAGCATTTTACAGCAGGTTGGAGCAGCCTGTATCTCAGCACAGGAATAAGGTAGGGAAGAATTCTAAGGCTCATTTTGACTGCCTCCAGAAGTTAGATCAGATGGCAAATTGGATTTGGTGCTAGGTCTTTCCCTTTAGGTTTTACCCCAACAAGGTTTTCATTAGTTTCGCTCACTCTCGAAATCAAGCATTTTACAGCAGGTTGGAGCAGCCTGTATCTCAGCACAGGAATAAGGTAGGGAAGAATTCTAAGGATCATTTTGACTGCCTCCAGAAGTTAGATCAGATGGCAAATTGGATTTGGTGCTAGGTCTTTCCCTTTAGGTTTTACCCCAACAATGTTTTCATTAGTTTCGCTCACTCTCGAAATCAAGCATTTTACAGCAGGTTGGAGCAGCCTGTATCTCAGCACAGGAATAAGGTAGGGAAGAATTCTAAGGATCATTTTGACTGCCTCCAGAAGTTAGATCAGATGGCAAATTGGATTTGGTGCTAGGTCTTTCCCTTTAGGTTTTACCCCAACAATGTTTTCATTAGTTTCGCTCACTCTCGAAATCAAGCATTTTACAGCAGGTTGGAGCAGCCTGTATCTCAGCACAGGAATAAGGTAGGGAAGAATTCTAAGGCTCATTTTGACTGCCTCCAGAAGTTAGATCAGATGGCAAATTGGATTTGGTGCTAGGTCTTTCCCTTTAGGTTTTACCCCAACAATGTTTTCATTAGTTTCGCTCACTCTCGAAATCAAGCATTTTACAGCAGGTTGGAGCAGCCTGTATCTCAGCACAGGAATAAGGTAGGGAAGAATTCTAAGGCTCATTTTGACTGCCTCCAGAAGTTAGATCAGATGGCAAATTGGATTTGGTGCTAGGTCTTTCCCTTTAGGTTTTACCCCAACAATGTTTTCATTAGTTTCGCTCACTCTCGAAATCAAGCATTTTACAGCAGGTTGGAGCAGCCTGTATCTCAGCACAGGAATAAGGTAGGGAAGAATTCTAAGGCTCATTTTGACTGCCTCCAGAAGTTAGATCAGATGGCAAATTGGATTTGGTGCTAGGTCTTTCCCTTTAGTTTTACCCCAACAATGTTTTCATTAGTTTCGCTCACTCTCGAAATCAAGCATTTTACAGCAGGTTGGAGCAGCCTGTATCTCAGCACAGGAATAAGGTAGGGGAGAATTCTAAGGCTCATTTTGACTGCCTCCAGAAGTTAGATCAGATGGCAAATTGGATTTGGTGCTAGGTCTTTCCCTTTAGGTTTTACCCCAACAATGTTTTCATTAGTTTCGCTCACTCTCGAAATCAAGCATTTTACAGCAGGTTGGAGCAGCCTGTATCTCAGCACAGGAATAAGGTAGGGAAGAATTCTAAGGCTCATTTTGACTGCCTCCAGAAGTTAGATCAGATGGCAAATTGGATTTGGTGCTAGGTCTTTCCCTTTAGGTTTTACCCCAACAATGTTTTCATTAGTTTCGCTCACTCTCGAAATCAAGCATTTTACAGCAGGTTGGAGCAGCCTGTATCTCAGCACAGGAATAAGGTAGGGGAGAATTCTAAGGCTCATTTTGACTGCCTCCAGAAGTTAGATCAGATGGCAAATTGGATTTGGTGCTAGGTCTTTCCCTTTAGGTTTTACCCCAACAATGTTTTCATTAGTTTCGCTCACTCTCGAAATCAAGCATTTTACAGCAGGTTGGAGCAGCCTGTATCTCAGCACAGGAATAAGGTAGGGAAGAATTCTAAGGCTCATTTTGACTGCCTCCAGAAGTTAGATCAGATGGCAAATTGGATTTGGTGCTAGGTCTTTCCCTTTAGGTTTTACCCCAACAATGTTTTCATTAGTTTCGCTCACTCTCGAAATCAAGCATTTTACAGCAGGTTGGAGCAGCCTGTATCTCAGCACAGGAATAAGGTAGGGAAGAATTTAAATGCTCATTTTGACTGCCTCCAGAAGTTAGATCAGATGGCAAATTGGATTTGGTGCTAGGTCTTTCCCTTTAGGTTTTACCCCAACAATGTTTTCATTAGTTTCTCTCACTCTCGAAATCAAGCATTTTACAGCAGGTTGGAGCAGCCTGTATCTCAGCACAGGAATAAGGTAGGGAAGAATTCTAAGGATCATTTTGACTGCCTCCAGAAGTTAGATCAGATGGCAAATTGGATTTGGTGCTAGGTCTTTCCCTTTAGGTTTTACCCCAACAATGTTTTCATTAGTTTCGCTCACTCTCGAAATCAAGCATTTTACAGCAGGTTGGAGCAGCCTGTATCTCAGCACAGGAATAAGGTAGGGGAGAATTCTAAGGCTCATTTTGACTGCCTCCAGAAGTTAGATCAGATGGCAAATTGGATTTGGTGCTAGGTCTTTCCCTTTAGGTTTTACCCCAACAATGTTTTCATTAGTTTCACTCACTCTCGAAATCAAGCATTTTACAGCAGGTTGGAGCAGCCTGTATCTCAGCACAGGAATAAGGTAGGGAAGAATTCTAAGGCTCATTTTGACTGCCTCCAGAAGTTAGATCAGATGGCAAATTGGATTTGGTGCTAGGTCTTTCCCTTTAGGTTTTACCCCAACAATGTTTTCATTAGTTTCGCTCACTCTCGAAATCAAGCATTTTACAGCAGGTTGGAGCAGCCTGTATCTCAGCACAGGAATAAGGTAGGGAAGAATTCTAAGGCTCATTTTGACTGCCTCCAGAAGTTAGATCAGATGGCAAATTGGATTTGGTGCTAGGTCTTTCCCTTTAGGTTTTACCCCAACAATGTTTTCATTAGTTTCGCTCACTCTCGAAATCAAGCATTTTACAGCAGGTTGGAGCAGCCTGTATCTCAGCACAGGAATAAGGTAGGGAAGAATTCTAAGGATCATTTTGACTGCCTCCAGAAGTTAGATCAGATGGCAAATTGGATTTGGTGCTAGGTCTTTCCCTTTAGGTTTTACCCCAACAATGTTTTCATTAGTTTCGCTCACTCTCGAAATCAAGCATTTTACAGCAGGTTGGAGCAGCCTGTATCTCAGCACAGGAATAAGGTAGGGAAGAATTCTAAGGCTCATTTTGACTGCCTCCAGAAGTTAGATCAGATGGCAAATTGGATTTGGTGCTAGGTCTTTCCCTTTAGGTTTTACCCCAACAATGTTTTCATTAGTTTCGCTCACTCTCGAAATCAAGCATTTTACAGCAGGTTGGAGCAGCCTGTATCTCAGCACAGGAATAAGGTAGGGGAGAATTCTAAGGCTCATTTTGACTGCCTCCAGAAGTTAGATCAGATGGCAAATTGGATTTGGTGCTAGGTCTTTCCCTTTAGGTTTTACCCCAACAATGTTTTCATTAGTTTCGCTCACTCTCGAAATCAAGCATTTTACAGCAGGTTGGAGCAGCCTGTATCTCAGCACAGGAATAAGGTAGGGAAGAATTCTAAGGATCATTTTGACTGCCTCCAGAAGTTAGATCAGATGGCAAATTGGATTTGGTGCTAGGTCTTTCCCTTTAGGTTTTACCCCAACAATGTTTTCATTAGTTTCGCTCACTCTCGAAATCAAGCATTTTACAGCAGGTTGGAGCAGCCTGTATCTCAGCACAGGAATAAGGTAGGGAAGAATTCTAAGGCTCATTTTGACTGCCTCCAGAAGTTAGATCAGATGGCAAATTGGATTTGGTGCTAGGTCTTTCCCTTTAGGTTTTACCCCAACAATGTTTTCATTAGTTTCGCTCACTCTCGAAATCAAGCATTTTACAGCAGGTTGGAGCAGCCTGTATCTCAGCACAGGAATAAGGTAGGGAAGAATTCTAAGGCTCATTTTGACTGCCTCCAGAAGTTAGATCAGATGGCAAATTGGATTTGGTGCTAGGTCTTTCCCTTTAGGTTTTACCCCAACAAGGTTTTCATTAGTTTCGCTCACTCTCGAAATCAAGCATTTTACAGCAGGTTGGAGCAGCCTGTATCTCAGCACAGGAATAAGGTAGGGAAGAATTCTAAGGATCATTTTGACTGCCTCCAGAAGTTAGATCAGATGGCAAATTGGATTTGGTGCTAGGTCTTTCCCTTTAGGTTTTACCCCAACAATGTTTTCATTAGTTTCGCTCACTCTCGAAATCAAGCATTTTACAGCAGGTTGGAGCAGCCTGTATCTCAGCACAGGAATAAGGTAGGGAAGAATTCTAAGGCTCATTTTGACTGCCTCCAGAAGTTAGATCAGATGGCAAATTGGATTTGGTGCTAGGTCTTTCCCTTTAGGTTTTACCCCAACAATGTTTTCATTAGTTTCGCTCACTCTCGAAATCAAGCATTTTACAGCAGGTTGGAGCAGCCTGTATCTCAGCACAGGAATAAGGTAGGGAAGAATTCTAAGGATCATTTTGACTGCCTCCAGAAGTTAGATCAGATGGCAAATTGGATTTGGTGCTAGGTCTTTCCCTTTAGGTTTTACCCCAACAATGTTTTCATTAGTTTCGCTCACTCTCGAAATCAAGCATTTTACAGCAGGTTGGAGCAGCCTGTATCTCAGCACAGGAATAAGGTAGGGAAGAATTCTAAGGCTCATTTTGACTGCCTCCAGAAGTTAGATCAGATGGCAAATTGGATTTGGTGCTAGGTCTTTCCCTTTAGGTTTTACCCCAACAATGTTTTCATTAGTTTCGCTCACTCTCGAAATCAAGCATTTTACAGCAGGTTGGAGCAGCCTGTATCTCAGCACAGGAATAAGGTAGGGAAGAATTCTAAGGATCATTTTGACTGCCTCCAGAAGTTAGATCAGATGGCAAATTGGATTTGGTGCTAGGTCTTTCCCTTTAGGTTTTACCCCAACAATGTTTTCATTAGTTTCGCTCACTCTCGAAATCAAGCATTTTACAGCAGGTTGGAGCAGCCTGTATCTCAGCACAGGAATAAGGTAGGGAAGAATTCTAAGGCTCATTTTGACTGCCTCCAGAAGTTAGATCAGATGGCAAATTGGATTTGGTGCTAGGTCTTTCCCTTTAGGTTTTACCCCAACAATGTTTTCATTAGTTTCGCTCACTCTCGAAATCAAGCATTTTACAGCAGGTTGGAGCAGCCTGTATCTCAGCACAGGAATAAGGTAGGGAAGAATTCTAAGGCTCATTTTGACTGCCTCCAGAAGTTAGATCAGATGGCAAATTGGATTTGATGCTAGGTCTTTCCCTTTAGGTTTTACCCCAACAATGTTTTCATTAGTTTCGCTCACTCTCGAAATCAAGCATTTTACAGCAGGTTGGAGCAGCCTGTATCTCAGCACAGGAATAAGGTAGGGAAGAATTCAAATGCTCATTTTGACTGCCTCCAGAAGTTAGATCAGATGGCAAATTGGATTTGGTGCTAGGTCTTTCCCTTTAGGTTTTACCCCAACAATGTTTTCATTAGTTTCGCTCACTCTCGAAATCAAGCATTTTACAGCAGGTTGGAGCAGCCTGTATCTCAGCACAGGAATAAGGTAGGGAAGAATTCTAAGGCTCATTTTGACTGCCTCCAGAAGTTAGATCAGATGGCAAATTGGATTTGGTGCTAGGTCTTTCCCTTTAGGTTTTACCCCAACAATGTTTTCATTAGTTTCGCTCACTCTCGAAATCAAGCATTTTACAGCAGGTTGGAGCAGCCTGTATCTCAGCACAGGAATAAGGTAGGGGAGAATTCTAAGGCTCATTTTGACTGCCTCCAGAAGTTAGATCAGATGGCAAATTGGATTTGGTGCTAGGTCTTTCCCTTTAGGTTTTACCCCAACAATGTTTTCATTAGTTTCGCTCACTCTCGAAATCAAGCATTTTACAGCAGGTTGGAGCAGCCTGTATCTCAGCACAGGAATAAGGTAGGGAAGAATTCTAAGGATCATTTTGACTGCCTCCAGAAGTTAGATCAGATGGCAAATTGGATTTGGTGCTAGGTCTTTCCCTTTAGGTTTTACCCCAACAATGTTTTCATTAGTTTCGCTCACTCTCGAAATCAAGCATTTTACAGCAGGTTGGAGCAGCCTGTATCTCAGCACAGGAATAAGGTAGGGAAGAATTCTAAGGATCATTTTGACTGCCTCCAGAAGTTAGATCAGATGGCAAATTGGATTTGGTGCTAGGTCTTTCCCTTTAGGTTTTACCCCAACAATGTTTTCATTAGTTTCGCTCACTCTCGAAATCAAGCATTTTACAGCAGGTTGGAGCAGCCTGTATCTCAGCACAGGAATAAGGTAGGGAAGAATTCTAAGGCTCATTTTGACTGCCTCCAGAAGTTAGATCAGATGGCAAATTGGATTTGGTGCTAGGTCTTTCCCTTTAGGTTTTACCCCAACAAGGTTTTCATTAGTTTCGCTCACTCTCGAAATCAAGCATTTTACAGCAGGTTGGAGCAGCCTGTATCTCAGCACAGGAATAAGGTAGGGAAGAATTCTAAGGCTCATTTTGACTGCCTCCAGAAGTTAGATCAGATGGCAAATTGGATTTGGTGCTAGGTCTTTCCCTTTAGGTTTTACCCCAACAATGTTTTCATTAGTTTCGCTCACTCTCGAAATCAAGCATTTTACAGCAGGTTGGAGCAGCCTGTATCTCAGCACAGGAATAAGGTAGGGAAGAATTCTAAGGCTCATTTTGACTGCCTCCAGAAGTTAGATCAGATGGCAAATTGGATTTGGTGCTAGGTCTTTCCCTTTAGGTTTTACCCCAACAATGTTTTCATTAGTTTCGCTCACTCTCGAAATCAAGCATTTTACAGCAGGTTGGAGCAGCCTGTATCTCAGCACAGGAATAAGGTAGGGAAGAATTCTAAGGATCATTTTGACTGCCTCCAGAAGTTAGATCAGATGGCAAATTGGATTTGGTGCTAGGTCTTTCCCTTTAGGTTTTACCCCAACAATGTTTTCATTAGTTTCGCTCACTCTCGAAATCAAGCATTTTACAGCAGGTTGGAGCAGCCTGTATCTCAGCACAGGAATAAGGTAGGGAAGAATTCTAAGGCTCATTTTGACTGCCTCCAGAAGTTAGATCAGATGGCAAATTGGATTTGGTGCTAGGTCTTTCCCTTTAGGTTTTACCCCAACAATGTTTTCATTAGTTTCGCTCACTCTCGAAATCAAGCATTTTACAGCAGGTTGGAGCAGCCTGTATCTCAGCACAGGAATAAGGTAGGGAAGAATTCTAAGGATCATTTTGACTGCCTCCAGAAGTTAGATCAGATGGCAAATTGGATTTGGTGCTAGGTCTTTCCCTTTAGGTTTTACCCCAACAATGTTTTCATTAGTTTCGCTCACTCTCGAAATCAAGCATTTTACAGCAGGTTGGAGCAGCCTGTATCTCAGCACAGGAATAAGGTAGGGAAGAATTCTAAGGCTCATTTTGACTGCCTCCAGAAGTTAGATCAGATGGCAAATTGGATTTGGTGCTAGGTCTTTCCCTTTAGGTTTTACCCCAACAATGTTTTCATTAGTTTCGCTCACTCTCGAAATCAAGCATTTTACAGCAGGTTGGAGCAGCCTGTATCTCAGCACAGGAATAAGGTAGGGAAGAATTCTAAGGCTCATTTTGACTGCCTCCAGAAGTTAGATCAGATGGCAAATTGGATTTGATGCTAGGTCTTTCCCTTTAGGTTTTACCCCAACAATGTTTTCATTAGTTTCGCTCACTCTCGAAATCAAGCATTTTACAGCAGGTTGGAGCAGCCTGTATCTCAGCACAGGAATAAGGTAGGGAAGAATTCAAATGCTCATTTTGACTGCCTCCAGAAGTTAGATCAGATGGCAAATTGGATTTGGTGCTAGGTCTTTCCCTTTAGGTTTTACCCCAACAATGTTTTCATTAGTTTCGCTCACGAAATCAAGCATTTTACAGCAGGTTGGAGCAGCCTGTATCTCAGCACAGGAATAAGGTAGGGAAGAATTCTAAGGATCATTTTGACTGCCTCCAGAAGTTAGATCAGATGGCAAATTGGATTTGGTGCTAGGTCTTTCCCTTTAGGTTTTACCCCAACAATGTTTTCATTAGTTTCGCTCACTCTCGAAATCAAGCATTTTACAGCAGGTTGGAGCAGCCTGTATCTCAGCACAGGAATAAGGTAGGGAAGAATTCTAAGGATCATTTTGACTGCCTCCAGAAGTTAGATCAGATGGCAAATTGGATTTGGTGCTAGGTCTTTCCCTTTAGGTTTTACCCCAACAATGTTTTCATTAGTTTCGCTCACTCTCGAAATCAAGCATTTTACAGCAGGTTGGAGCAGCCTGTATCTCAGCACAGGAATAAGGTAGGGAAGAATTCTAAGGATCATTTTGACTGCCTCCAGAAGTTAGATCAGATGGCAAATTGGATTTGGTGCTAGGTCTTTCCCTTTAGGTTTTACCCCAACAATGTTTTCATTAGTTTCGCTCACTCTCGAAATCAAGCATTTTACAGCAGGTTGGAGCAGCCTGTATCTCAGCACAGGAATAAGGTAGGGAAGAACTCAAATGCTCATTTTGACTGCCTCCAGAAGTTAGATCAGATGGCAAATTGGATTTGGTGCTAGGTCTTTCCCTTTAGGTTTTACCCCAACAATGTTTTCATTAGTTTCGCTCACTCTCGAAATCAAGCATTTTACAGCAGGTTGGAGCAGCCTGTATCTCAGCACAGGAATAAGGTAGGGAAGAACTCAAATGCTCATTTTGACTGCCTCCAGAAGTTAGATCAGATGGCAAATTGGATTTGGTGCTAGGTCTTTCCCTTTAGGTTTTACCCCAACAATGTTTTCATTAGTTTCGCTCACTCTCGAAATCAAGCATTTTACAGCAGGTTGGAGCAGCCTGTATCTCAGCACAGGAATAAGGTAGGGAAGAATTCTAAGGCTCATTTTGACTGCCTCCAGAAGTTAGATCAGATGGCAAATTGGATTTGGTGCTAGGTCTTTCCCTTTAGGTTTTACCCCAACAATGTTTTCATTAGTTTCGCTCACTCTCGAAATCAAGCATTTTACAGCAGGTTGGAGCAGCCTGTATCTCAGCACAGGAATAAGGTAGGGAAGAATTCTAAGGATCATTTTGACTGCCTCCAGAAGTTAGATCAGATGGCAAATTGGATTTGGTGCTAGGTCTTTCCCTTTAGGTTTTACCCCAACAATGTTTTCATTAGTTTCGCTCACTCTCGAAATCAAGCATTTTACAGCAGGTTGGAGCAGCCTGTATCTCAGCACAGGAATAAGGTAGGGAAGAATTCTAAGGCTCATTTTGACTGCCTCCAGAAGTTAGATCAGATGGCAAATTGGATTTGGTGCTAGGTCTTTCCCTTTAGGTTTTACCCCAACAATGTTTTCATTAGTTTCGCTCACTCTCGAAATCAAGCATTTTACAGCAGGTTGGAGCAGCCTGTATCTCAGCACAGGAATAAGGTAGGGAAGAACTCAAATGCTCATTTTGACTGCCTCCAGAAGTTAGATCAGATGGCAAATTGGATTTGGTGCTAGGTCTTTCCCTTTAGGTTTTACCCCAACAATGTTTTTCATTAGTTTCGCTCACTCTCGAAATCAAGCATTTTACAGCAGGTTGGAGCAGCCTGTATCTCAGCACAGGAATAAGGTAGGGAAGAACTCAAATGCTCATTTTGACTGCCTCCAGAAGTTAGATCAGATGGCAAATTGGATTTGGTGCTAGGTCTTTCCCTTTAGGTTTTACCCCAACAATGTTTTCATTAGTTTCGCTCACTCTCGAAATCAAGCATTTTACAGCAGGTTGGAGCAGCCTGTATCTCAGCACAGGAATAAGGTAGGAGAAGAACTCAAATGCTCATTTTGACTGCCTCCAGAAGTTAGATCAGATGGCAAATTGGATTTGGTGCTAGGTCTTTCCCTTTAGGTTTTACCCCAACAAGGTTTTCATTAGTTTCGCTCACTCTCGAAATCAAGCATTTTACAGCAGGTTGGAGCAGCCTGTATCTCAGCACAGGAATAAGGTAGGGAAGAATTCTAAGGCTCATTTTGACTGCCTCCAGAAGTTAGATCAGATGGCAAATTGGATTTGGTGCTAGGTCTTTCCCTTTAGGTTTTACCCCAACAATGTTTTCATTAGTTTCGCTCACTCTCGAAATCAAGCATTTTACAGCAGGTTGGAGCAGCCTGTATCTCAGCACAGGAATAAGGTAGGGAAGAATTCTAAGGCTCATTTTGACTGCCTCCAGAAGTTAGATCAGATGGCAAATTGGATTTGGTGCTAGGTCTTTCCCTTTAGGTTTTACCCCAACAATGTTTTCATTAGTTTCGCTCACTCTCGAAATCAAGCATTTTACAGCAGGTTGGAGCAGCCTGTATCTCAGCACAGGAATAAGGTAGGGAAGAATTCTAAGGATCATTTTGACTGCCTCCAGAAGTTAGATCAGATGGCAAATTGGATTTGGTGCTAGGTCTTTCCCTTTAGGTTTTACCCCAACAATGTTTTCATTAGTTTCGCTCACTCTCGAAATCAAGCATTTTACAGCAGGTTGGAGCAGCCTGTATCTCAGCACAGGAATAAGGTAGGGAAGAATTCTAAGGCTCATTTTGACTGCCTCCAGAAGTTAGATCAGATGGCAAATTGGATTTGGTGCTAGGTCTTTCCCTTTAGGTTTTACCCCAACAATGTTTTCATTAGTTTCGCTCACTCTCGAAATCAAGCATTTTACAGCAGGTTGGAGCAGCCTGTATCTCAGCACAGGAATAAGGGTAGGGAAGAATTCTAAGGATCATTTTGACTGCCTCCAGAAGTTAGATCAGATGGCAAATTGGATTTGGTGCTAGGTCTTTCCCTTTAGGTTTTACCCCAACAATGTTTTCATTAGTTTCGCTCACTCTCGAAATCAAGCATTTTACAGCAGGTTGGAGCAGCCTGTATCTCAGCACAGGAATAAGGTAGGGAAGAATTCTAAGGCTCATTTTGACTGCCTCCAGAAGTTAGATCAGATGGCAAATTGGATTTGGTGCTAGGTCTTTCCCTTTAGGTTTTACCCCAACAATGTTTTCATTAGTTTCGCTCACTCTCGAAATCAAGCATTTTACAGCAGGTTGGAGCAGCCTGTATCTCAGCACAGGAATAAGGTAGGGAAGAATTCTAAGGCTCATTTTGACTGCCTCCAGAAGTTAGATCAGATGGCAAATTGGATTTGATGCTAGGTCTTTCCCTTTAGGTTTTTACCCCAACAATGTTTTCATTAGTTTCGCTCACTCTCGAAATCAAGCATTTTACAGCAGGTTGGAGCAGCCTGTATCTCAGCACAGGAATAAGGTAGGGAAGAATTCAAATGCTCATTTTGACTGCCTCCAGAAGTTAGATCAGATGGCAAATTGGATTTGGTGCTAGGTCTTTCCCTTTAGGTTTTACCCCAACAATGTTTTCATTAGTTTCGCTCACTCTCGAAATCAAGCATTTTACAGCAGGTTGGAGCAGCCTGTATCTCAGCACAGGAATAAGGTAGGGAAGAATTCTAAGGATCATTTTGACTGCCTCCAGAAGTTAGATCAGATGGCAAATTGGGATTTGGTGCTAGGTCTTTCCCTTTAGGTTTTACCCCAACAATGTTTTCATTAGTTTCGCTCACTCTCGAAATCAAGCATTTTACAGCAGGTTGGAGCAGCCTGTATCTCAGCACAGGAATAAGGTAGGGAAGAATTCTAAGGATCATTTTGACTGCCTCCAGAAGTTAGATCAGATGGCAAATTGGATTTGGTGCTAGGTCTTTCCCTTTAGGTTTTACCCCAACAATGTTTTCATTAGTTTCGCTCACTCTCGAAATCAAGCATTTTACAGCAGGTTGGAGCAGCCTGTATCTCAGCACAGGAATAAGGTAGGGAAGAATTCTAAGGATCATTTTGACTGCCTCCAGAAGTTAGATCAGATGGCAAATTGGATTTGGTGCTAGGTCTTTCCCTTTAGGTTTTACCCCAACAATGTTTTCATTAGTTTCGCTCACTCTCGAAATCAAGCATTTTACAGCAGGTTGGAGCAGCCTGTATCTCAGCACAGGAATAAGGTAGGGAAGAACTCAAATGCTCATTTTGACTGCCTCCAGAAGTTAGATCAGATGGCAAATTGGATTTGGTGCTAGGTCTTTCCCTTTAGGTTTTACCCCAACAATGTTTTCATTAGTTTCGCTCACTCTCGAAATCAAGCATTTTACAGCAGGTTGGAGCAGCCTGTATCTCAGCACAGGAATAAGGTAGGGAAGAACTCAAATGCTCATTTTGACTGCCTCCAGAAGTTAGATCAGATGGCAAATTGGATTTGGTGCTAGGTCTTTCCCTTTAGGTTTTACCCCAACAATGTTTTCATTAGTTTCGCTCACTCTCGAAATCAAGCATTTTACAGCAGGTTGGAGCAGCCTGTATCTCAGCACAGGAATAAGGTAGGGAAGAATTCTAAGGCTCATTTTGACTGCCTCCAGAAGTTAGATCAGATGGCAAATTGGATTTGGTGCTAGGTCTTTCCCTTTAGGTTTTACCCCAACAATGTTTTCATTAGTTTCGCTCACTCTCGAAATCAAGCATTTTACAGCAGGTTGGAGCAGCCTGTATCTCAGCACAGGAATAAGGTAGGGAAGAATTCTAAGGATCATTTTGACTGCCTCCAGAAGTTAGATCAGATGGCAAATTGGATTTGGTGCTAGGTCTTTCCCTTTAGGTTTTACCCCAACAATGTTTTCATTAGTTTCGCTCACTCTCGAAATCAAGCATTTTACAGCAGGTTGGAGCAGCCTGTATCTCAGCACAGGAATAAGGTAGGGAAGAATTCTAAGGCTCATTTTGACTGCCTCCAGAAGTTAGATCAGATGGCAAATTGGATTTGGTGCTAGGTCTTTCCCTTTAGGTTTTACCCCCAACAATGTTTTCATTAGTTTCGCTCACTCTCGAAATCAAGCATTTTACAGCAGGTTGGAGCAGCCTGTATCTCAGCACAGGAATAAGGTAGGGAAGAACTCAAATGCTCATTTTGACTGCCTCCAGAAGTTAGATCAGATGGCAAATTGGATTTGGTGCTAGGTCTTTCCCTTTAGGTTTTACCCCAACAATGTTTTCATTAGTTTCGCTCACTCTCGAAATCAAGCATTTTACAGCAGGTTGGAGCAGCCTGTATCTCAGCACAGGAATAAGGTAGGGAAGAATTCTAAGGCTCATTTTGACTGCCTCCAGAAGTTAGATCAGATGGCAAATTGGATTTGGTGCTAGGTCTTTCCCTTTAGGTTTTACCCCAACAATGTTTTCATTAGTTTCGCTCACTCTCGAAATCAAGCATTTTACAGCAGGTTGGAGCAGCCTGTATCTCAGCACAGGAATAAGGTAGGGAAGAACTCAAATGCTCATTTTGACTGCCTCCAGAAGTTAGATCAGATGGCAAATTGGATTTGGTGCTAGGTCTTTCCCTTTAGGTTTTACCCCAACAATGTTTTCATTAGTTTCGCTCACTCTCGAAATCAAGCATTTTACAGCAGGTTGGAGCAGCCTGTATCTCAGCACAGGAATAAGGTAGGGAAGAATTCTAAGGCTCATTTTGACTGCCTCCAGAAGTTAGATCAGATGGCAAATTGGATTTGGTGCTAGGTCTTTCCCTTTAGGTTTTACCCCAACAATGTTTTCATTAGTTTCGCTCACTCTCGAAATCAAGCATTTTACAGCAGGTTGGAGCAGCCTGTATCTCAGCACAGGAATAAGGTAGGGAAGAACTCAAATGCTCATTTTGACTGCCTCCAGAAGTTAGATCAGATGGCAAATTGGATTTGGTGCTAGGTCTTTCCCTTTAGGTTTTACCCCAACAATGTTTTCATTAGTTTCGCTCACTCTCGAAATCAAGCATTTTACAGCAGGTTGGAGCAGCCTGTATCTCAGCACAGGAATAAGGTAGGGAAGAACTCAAATGCTCATTTTGACTGCCTCCAGAAGTTAGATCAGATGGCAAATTGGATTTGGTGCTAGGTCTTTCCCTTTAGGTTTTACCCCAACAATGTTTTCATTAGTTTCGCTCACTCTCGAAATCAAGCATTTTACAGCAGGTTGGAGCAGCCTGTATCTCAGCACAGGAATAAGGTAGGGAAGAACTCAAATGCTCATTTTGACTGCCTCCAGAAGTTAGATCAGATGGCAAATTGGATTTGGTGCTAGGTCTTTCCCTTTAGGTTTTACCCCAACAATGTTTTCATTAGTTTCGCTCACTCTCGAAATCAAGCATTTTACAGCAGGTTGGAGCAGCCTGTATCTCAGCACAGGAATAAGGTAGGGAAGAATTCTAAGGATCATTTTGACTGCCTCCAGAAGTTAGATCAGATGGCAAATTGGATTTGGTGCTAGGTCTTTCCCTTTAGGTTTTACCCCAACAATGTTTTCATTAGTTTCGCTCACTCTCGAAATCAAGCATTTTACAGCAGGTTGGAGCAGCCTGTATCTCAGCACAGGAATAAGGTAGGGAAGAACTCAAATGCTCATTTTGACTGCCTCCAGAAGTTAGATCAGATGGCAAATTGGATTTGGTGCTAGGTCTTTCCCTTTAGGTTTTACCCCAACAATGTTTTCATTAGTTTCGCTCACTCTCGAAATCAAGCATTTTACAGCAGGTTGGAGCAGCCTGTATCTCAGCACAGGAATAAGGTAGGGAAGAACTCAAATGCTCATTTTGACTGCCTCCAGAAGTTAGATCAGATGGCAAATTGGATTTGGTGCTAGGTCTTTCCCTTTAGGTTTTACCCCAACAATGTTTTCATTAGTTTCGCTCACTCTCGAAATCAAGCATTTTACAGCAGGTTGGAGCAGCCTGTATCTCAGCACAGGAATAAGGTAGGGAAGAATTCTAAGGCTCATTTTGACTGCCTCCAGAAGTTAGATCAGATGGCAAATTGGATTTGATGCTAGGTCTTTCCCTTTAGGTTTTACCCCAACAATGTTTTCATTAGTTTCGCTCACTCTCGAAATCAAGCATTTTACAGCAGGTTGGAGCAGCCTGTATCTCAGCACAGGAATAAGGTAGGGAAGAATTCAAATGCTCATTTTGACTGCCTCCAGAAGTTAGATCAGATGGCAAATTGGATTTGGTGCTAGGTCTTTCCCTTTAGGTTTTACCCCAACAATGTTTTCATTAGTTTCGCTCACTCTCGAAATCAAGCATTTTACAGCAGGTTGGAGCAGCCTGTATCTCAGCACAGGAATAAGGTAGGGAAGAATTCTAAGGATCATTTTGACTGCCTCCAGAAGTTAGATCAGATGGCAAATTGGATTTGGTGCTAGGTCTTTCCCTTTAGGTTTTACCCCAACAATGTTTTCATTAGTTTCGCTCACTCTCGAAATCAAGCATTTTACAGCAGGTTGGAGCAGCCTGTATCTCAGCACAGGAATAAGGTAGGGAAGAATTCTAAGGCTCATTTTGACTGCCTCCAGAAGTTAGATCAGATGGCAAATTGGATTTGGTGCTAGGTCTTTCCCTTTAGGTTTTACCCCAACAATGTTTTCATTAGTTTCGCTCACTCTCGAAATCAAGCATTTTACAGCAGGTTGGAGCAGCCTGTATCTCAGCACAGGAATAAGGTAGGGAAGAATTCTAAGGCTCATTTTGACTGCCTCCAGAAGTTAGATCAGATGGCAAATTGGATTTGGTGCTAGGTCTTTCCCTTTAGGTTTTACCCCAACAATGTTTTCATTAGTTTCGCTCACTCTCGAAATCAAGCATTTTACAGCAGGTTGGAGCAGCCTGTATCTCAGCACAGGAATAAGGTAGGGAAGAATTCTAAGGATCATTTTGACTGCCTCCAGAAGTTAGATCAGATGGCAAATTGGATTTGGTGCTAGGTCTTTCCCTTTAGGTTTTACCCCAACAATGTTTTCATTAGTTTCGCTCACTCTCGAAATCAAGCATTTTACAGCAGGTTGGAGCAGCCTGTATCTCAGCACAGGAATAAGGTAGGGAAGAATTATAAGGATCATTTTGACTGCCTCCAGAAGTTAGATCAGATGGCAAATTGGATTTGGTGCTAGGTCTTTCCCTTTAGGTTTTACCCCAACAATGTTTTCATTAGTTTCGCTCACTCTCGAAATCAAGCATTTTACAGCAGGTTGGAGCAGCCTGTATCTCAGCACAGGAATAAGGTAGGGAAGAATTCTAAGGATCATTTTGACTGCCTCCAGAAGTTAGATCAGATGGCAAATTGGATTTGGTGCTAGGTCTTTCCCTTTAGGTTTTACCCCAACAATGTTTTCATTAGTTTCGCTCACTCTCGAAATCAAGCATTTTACAGCAGGTTGGAGCAGCCTGTATCTCAGCACAGGAATAAGGTAGGGAAGAATTCTAAGGCTCATTTTGACTGCCTCCAGAAGTTAGATCAGATGGCAAATTGGATTTGGTGCTAGGTCTTTCCCTTTAGGTTTTACCCCAACAATGTTTTCATTAGTTTCGCTCACTCTCGAAATCAAGCATTTTACAGCAGGTTGGAGCAGCCTGTATCTCAGCACAGGAATAAGGTAGGGAAGAACTCAAATGCTCATTTTGACTGCCTCCAGAAGTTAGATCAGATGGCAAATTGGATTTGGTGCTAGGTCTTTCCCTTTAGGTTTTACCCCAACAATGTTTTCATTAGTTTCGCTCACTCTCGAAATCAAGCATTTTACAGCAGGTTGGAGCAGCCTGTATCTCAGCACAGGAATAAGGTAGGGAAGAATTCTAAGGCTCATTTTGACTGCCTCCAGAAGTTAGATCAGATGGCAAATTGGATTTGGTGCTAGGTCTTTCCCTTTAGGTTTTACCCCAACAATGTTTTCATTAGTTTCGCTCACT
Source organism: Melanerpes formicivorus (assembly GCF_026170545.1). NCBI lineage: Eukaryota > Metazoa > Chordata > Aves > Piciformes > Picidae > Melanerpes > Melanerpes formicivorus. The sequence continues at coordinate 23,014 of NW_027144904.1, forward strand.
CTCGAAATCAAGCATTTTACAGCAGGTTGGAGCAGCCTGTATCTCAGCACAGGAATAAGGTAGGGAAGAATTCTAAGGCTCATTTTGACTGCCTCCAGAAGTTAGATCAGATGGCAAATTGGATTTGGTGCTAGGTCTTTCCCTTTAGGTTTTACCCCAACAATGTTTTCATTAGTTTCGCTCACTCTCGAAATCAAGCATTTTACAGCAGGTTGGAGCAGCCTGTATCTCAGCACAGGAATAAGGTAGGGAAGAATTCAAATGCTCATTTTGACTGCCTCCAGAAGTTAGATCAGATGGCAAATTGGATTTGGTGCTAGGTCTTTCCCTTTAGGTTTTACCCCAACAATGTTTTCATTAGTTTCGCTCACTCTCGAAATCAAGCATTTTACAGCAGGTTGGAGCAGCCTGTATCTCAGCACAGGAATAAGGTAGGGAAGAATTCTAAGGATCATTTTGACTGCCTCCAGAAGTTAGATCAGATGGCAAATTGGATTTGGTGCTAGGTCTTTCCCTTTAGGTTTTACCCCAACAATGTTTTCATTAGTTTCGCTCACTCTCGAAATCAAGCATTTTACAGCAGGTTGGAGCAGCCTGTATCTCAGCACAGGAATAAGGTAGGGAAGAATTCTAAGGCTCATTTTGACTGCCTCCAGAAGTTAGATCAGATGGCAAATTGGATTTGGTGCTAGGTCTTTCCCTTTAGGTTTTACCCCAACAATGTTTTCATTAGTTTTGCTCACTCTCGAAATCAAGCATTTTACAGCAGGTTGGAGCAGCCTGTATCTCAGCACAGGAATAAGGTAGGGAAGAATTCTAAGGATCATTTTGACTGCCTCCAGAAGTTAGATCAGATGGCAAATTGGATTTGGTGCTAGGTCTTTCCCTTTAGGTTTTACCCCAACAATGTTTTCATTAGTTTCGCTCACTCTCGAAATCAAGCATTTTACAGCAGGTTGGAGCAGCCTGTATCTCAGCACAGGAATAAGGTAGGGAAGAATTCTAAGGATCATTTTGACTGCCTCCAGAAGTTAGATCAGATGGCAAATTGGATTTGGTGCTAGGTCTTTCCCTTTAGGTTTTACCCCAACAATGTTTTCATTAGTTTCGCTCACTCTCGAAATCAAGCATTTTACAGCAGGTTGGAGCAGCCTGTATCTCAGCACAGGAATAAGGTAGGGAAGAATTCTAAGGATCATTTTGACTGCCTCCAGAAGTTAGATCAGATGGCAAATTGGATTTGGTGCTAGGTCTTTCCCTTTAGGTTTTACCCCAACAATGTTTTCATTAGTTTCGCTCACTCTCGAAATCAAGCATTTTACAGCAGGTTGGAGCAGCCTGTACCTCAGCACAGGAATAAGGTAGGGAAGAATTCTAAGGCTCATTTTGACTGCCTCCAGAAGTTAGATCAGATGGCAAATTGGATTTGGTGCTAGGTCTTTCCCTTTAGGTTTTACCCCAACAATGTTTTCATTAGTTTCGCTCACTCTCGAAATCAAGCATTTTACAGCAGGTTGGAGCAGCCTGTATCTCAGCACAGGAATAAGGTAGGGAAGAATTCTAAGGATCATTTTGACTGCCTCCAGAAGTTAGATCAGATGGCAAATTGGATTTGGTGCTAGGTCTTTCCCTTTAGGTTTTACCCCAACAATGTTTTCATTAGTTTCGCTCACTCTCGAAATCAAGCATTTTACAGCAGGTTGGAGCAGCCTGTATCTCAGCACAGGAATAAGGTAGGGAAGAATTCTAAGGATCATTTTGACTGCCTCCAGAAGTTAGATCAGATGGCAAATTGGATTTGGTGCTAGGTCTTTCCCTTTAGGTTTTACCCCAACAATGTTTTCATTAGTTTCGCTCACTCTCGAAATCAAGCATTTTACAGCAGGTTGGAGCAGCCTGTATCTCAGCACAGGAATAAGGTAGGGAAGAATTCTAAGGCTCATTTTGACTGCCTCCAGAAGTTAGATCAGATGGCAAATTGGATTTGGTGCTAGGTCTTTCCCTTTAGGTTTTACCCCAACAATGTTTTCATTAGTTTCGCTCACTCTCGAAATCAAGCATTTTACAGCAGGTTGGAGCAGCCTGTACCTCAGCACAGGAATAAGGTAGGGAAGAATTCTAAGGATCATTTTGACTGCCTCCAGAAGTTAGATCAGATGGCAAATTGGATTTGGTGCTAGGTCTTTCCCTTTAGGTTTTACCCCAACAATGTTTTCATTAGTTTCGCTCACTCTCGAAATCAAGCATTTTACAGCAGGTTGGAGCAGCCTGTATCTCAGCACAGGAATAAGGTAGGGAAGAATTCTAAGGCTCATTTTGACTGCCTCCAGAAGTTAGATCAGATGGCAAATTGGATTTGGTGCTAGGTCTTTCCCTTTAGGTTTTACCCCAACAATGTTTTCATTAGTTTCGCTCACTCTCGAAATCAAGCATTTTACAGCAGGTTGGAGCAGCCTGTATCTCAGCACAGGAATAAGGTAGGGAAGAATTCTAAGGCTCATTTTGACTGCCTCCAGAAGTTAGATCAGATGGCAAATTGGATTTGGTGCTAGGTCTTTCCCTTTAGGTTTTACCCCAACAATGTTTTCATTAGTTTCGCTCACTCTCGAAATCAAGCATTTTACAGCAGGTTGGAGCAGCCTGTATCTCAGCACAGGAATAAGGTAGGGAAGAATTCTAAGGCTCATTTTGACTGCCTCCAGAAGTTAGATCAGATGGCAAATTGGATTTGGTGCTAGGTCTTTCCCTTTAGGTTTTACCCCAACAATGTTTTCATTAGTTTCGCTCACTCTCGAAATCAAGCATTTTACAGCAGGTTGGAGCAGCCTGTATCTCAGCACAGGAATAAGGTAGGGAAGAATTCTAAGGCTCATTTTGACTGCCTCCAGAAGTTAGATCAGATGGCAAATTGGATTTGGTGCTAGGTCTTTCCCTTTAGGTTTTACCCCAACAATGTTTTCATTAGTTTCGCTCACTCTCGAAATCAAGCATTTTACAGCAGGTTGGAGCAGCCTGTATCTCAGCACAGGAATAAGGTAGGGAAGAATTCTAAGGCTCATTTTGACTGCCTCCAGAAGTTAGATCAGATGACAAATTGGATTTGGTGCTAGGTCTTTCCCTTTAGGTTTTACCCCAACAATGTTTTCATTAGTTTTGCTCACTCTCGAAATCAAGCATTTTACAGCAGGTTGGAGCAGCCTGTATCTCAGCACAGGAATAAGGTAGGGAAGAATTCTAAGGCTCATTTTGACTGCCTCCAGAAGTTAGATCAGATGGCAAATTGGATTTGGTGCTAGGTCTTTCCCTTTAGGTTTTACCCCAACAATGTTTTCATTAGTTTCGCTCACTCTCGAAATCAAGCATTTTACAGCAGGTTGGAGCAGCCTGTATCTCAGCACAGGAATAAGGTAGGGAAGAATTCTAAGGCTCATTTTGACTGCCTCCAGAAGTTAGATCAGATGGCAAATTGGATTTGGTGCTAGGTCTTTCCCTTTAGGTTTTACCCCAACAATGTTTTCATTAGTTTCGCTCACTCTCGAAATCAAGCATTTTACAGCAGGTTGGAGCAGCCTGTATCTCAGCACAGGAATAAGGTAGGGAAGAATTCTAAGGCTCATTTTGACTGCCTCCAGAAGTTAGATCAGATGGCAAATTGGATTTGGTGCTAGGTCTTTCCCTTTAGGTTTTACCCCAACAATGTTTTCATTAGTTTCGCTCACTCTCGAAATCAAGCATTTTACAGCAGGTTGGAGCAGCCTGTATCTCAGCACAGGAATAAGGTAGGGAAGAATTCTAAGGCTCATTTTGACTGCCTCCAGAAGTTAGATCAGATGGCAAATTGGATTTGGTGCTAGGTCTTTCCCTTTAGGTTTTACCCCAACAATGTTTTCATTAGTTTCGCTCACTCTCGAAATCAAGCATTTTACAGCAGGTTGGAGCAGCCTGTATCTCAGCACAGGAATAAGGTAGGGAAGAATTCTAAGGATCATTTTGACTGCCTCCAGAAGTTAGATCAGATGGCAAATTGGATTTGGTGCTAGGTCTTTCCCTTTAGGTTTTACCCCAACAATGTTTTCATTAGTTTCGCTCACTCTCGAAATCAAGCATTTTACAGCAGGTTGGAGCAGCCTGTATCTCAGCACAGGAATAAGGTAGGGAAGAATTCTAAGGCTCATTTTGACTGCCTCCAGAAGTTAGATCAGATGGCAAATTGGATTTGGTGCTAGGTCTTTCCCTTTAGGTTTTACCCCAACAATGTTTTCATTAGTTTCGCTCACTCTCGAAATCAAGCATTTTACAGCAGGTTGGAGCAGCCTGTATCTCAGCACAGGAATAAGGTAGGGAAGAATTCTAAGGCTCATTTTGACTGCCTCCAGAAGTTAGATCAGATGGCAAATTGGATTTGGTGCTAGGTCTTTCCCTTTAGGTTTTACCCCAACAATGTTTTCATTAGTTTCGCTCACTCTCGAAATCAAGCATTTTACAGCAGGTTGGAGCAGCCTGTATCTCAGCACAGGAATAAGGTAGGGAAGAATTCTAAGGCTCATTTTGACTGCCTCCAGAAGTTAGATCAGATGGCAAATTGGATTTGGTGCTAGGTCTTTCCCTTTAGGTTTTACCCCAACAATGTTTTCATTAGTTTCGCTCACTCTCGAAATCAAGCATTTTACAGCAGGTTGGAGCAGCCTGTATCTCAGCACAGGAATAAGGTAGGGAAGAATTCTAAGGATCATTTTGACTGCCTCCAGAAGTTAGATCAGATGGCAAATTGGATTTGGTGCTAGGTCTTTCCCTTTAGGTTTTACCCCAACAATGTTTTCATTAGTTTCGCTCACTCTCGAAATCAAGCATTTTACAGCAGGTTGGAGCAGCCTGTATCTCAGCACAGGAATAAGGTAGGGAAGAATTCTAAGGCTCATTTTGACTGCCTCCAGAAGTTAGATCAGATGGCAAATTGGATTTGGTGCTAGGCCTTTCCCTTTAGGTTTTACCCCAACAATGTTTTCATTAGTTTCGCTCACTCTCGAAATCAAGCATTTTACAGCAGGTTGGAGCAGCCTGTATCTCAGCACAGGAATAAGGTAGGGAAGAATTCTAAGGATCATTTTGACTGCCTCCAGAAGTTAGATCAGATGGCAAATTGGATTTGGTGCTAGGTCTTTCCCTTTAGGTTTTACCCCAACAATGTTTTCATTAGTTTCGCTCACTCTCGAAATCAAGCATTTTACAGCAGGTTGGAGCAGCCTGTATCTCAGCACAGGAATAAGGTAGGGAAGAATTCTAAGGATCATTTTGACTGCCTCCAGAAGTTAGATCAGATGGCAAATTGGATTTGGTGCTAGGTCTTTCCCTTTAGGTTTTACCCCAACAATGTTTTCATTAGTTTCGCTCACTCTCGAAATCAAGCATTTTACAGCAGGTTGGAGCAGCCTGTATCTCAGCACAGGAATAAGGTAGGGAAGAATTCTAAGGCTCATTTTGACTGCCTCCAGAAGTTAGATCAGATGGCAAATTGGATTTGGTGCTAGGTCTTTCCCTTTAGGTTTTACCCCAACAATGTTTTCATTAGTTTCGCTCACTCTCAAAATCAAGCATTTTACAGCAGGTTGGAGCAGCCTGTATCTCAGCACAGGAATAAGGTAGGGAAGAATTCTAAGGATCATTTTGACTGCCTCCAGAAGTTAGATCAGATGGCAAATTGGATTTGGTGCTAGGTCTTTCCCTTTAGGTTTTACCCCAACAATGTTTTCATTAGTTTCGCTCACTCTCGAAATCAAGCATTTTACAGCAGGTTGGAGCAGCCTGTATCTCAGCACAGGAATAAGGTAGGGAAGAATTCTAAGGATCATTTTGACTGCCTCCAGAAGTTAGATCAGATGGCAAATTGGATTTGGTGCTAGGTCTTTCCCTTTAGGTTTTACCCCAACAATGTTTTCATTAGTTTCGCTCACTCTCGAAATCAAGCATTTTACAGCAGGTTGGAGCAGCCTGTATCTCAGCACAGGAATAAGGTAGGGAAGAATTCTAAGGATCATTTTGACTGCCTCCAGAAGTTAGATCAGATGGCAAATTGGATTTGGTGCTAGGTCTTTCCCTTTAGGTTTTACCCCAACAATGTTTTCATTAGTTTCGCTCACTCTCGAAATCAAGCATTTTACAGCAGGTTGGAGCAGCCTGTATCTCAGCACAGGAATAAGGTAGGGAAGAATTCTAAGGCTCATTTTGACTGCCTCCAGAAGTTAGATCAGATGGCAAATTGATTTGGTGCTAGGTCTTTCCCTTTAGGTTTTACCCCAACAATGTTTTCATTAGTTTCGCTCACTCTCGAAATCAAGCATTTTACAGCAGGTTGGAGCAGCCTGTATCTCAGCACAGGAATAAGGTAGGGAAGAATTCTAAGGCTCATTTTGACTGCCTCCAGAAGTTAGATCAGATGGCAAATTGGATTTGGTGCTAGGTCTTTCCCTTTAGGTTTTACCCCAACAATGTTTTCATTAGTTTCGCTCACTCTCGAAATCAAGCATTTTACAGCAGGTTGGAGCAGCCTGTATCTCAGCACAGGAATAAGGTAGGGAAGAATTCTAAGGCTCATTTTGACTGCCTCCAGAAGTTAGATCAGATGGCAAATTGGATTTGGTGCTAGGTCTTTCCCTTTAGGTTTTACCCCAACAATGTTTTCATTAGTTTCGCTCACTCTCGAAATCAAGCATTTTACAGCAGGTTGGAGCAGCCTGTATCTCAGCACAGGAATAAGGTAGGGAAGAATTCTAAGGATCATTTTGACTGCCTCCAGAAGTTAGATCAGATGGCAAATTGGATTTGGTGCTAGGTCTTTCCCTTTAGGTTTTACCCCAACAATGTTTTCATTAGTTTCGCTCACTCTCGAAATCAAGCATTTTACAGCAGGTTGGAGCAGCCTGTATCTCAGCACAGGAATAAGGTAGGGAAGAATTCAAATGCTCATTTTGACTGCCTCCAGAAGTTAGATCAGATGGCAAATTGGATTTGGTGCTAGGTCTTTCCCTTTAGGTTTTACCCCAACAATGTTTTCATTAGTTTCGCTCACTCTCGAAATCAAGCATTTTACAGCAGGTTGGAGCAGCCTGTATCTCAGCACAGGAATAAGGTAGGGAAGAATTCTAAGGATCATTTTGACTGCCTCCAGAAGTTAGATCAGATGGCAAATTGGATTTGGTGCTAGGTCTTTCCCTTTAGGTTTTACCCCAACAATGTTTTCATTAGTTTCGCTCACTCTCGAAATCAAGCATTTTACAGCAGGTTGGAGCAGCCTGTATCTCAGCACAGGAATAAGGTAGGGAAGAATTCTAAGGCTCATTTTGACTGCCTCCAGAAGTTAGATCAGATGGCAAATTGGATTTGGTGCTAGGTCTTTCCCTTTAGGTTTTACCCCAACAATGTTTTCATTAGTTTCGCTCACTCTCGAAATCAAGCATTTTACAGCAGGTTGGAGCAGCCTGTATCTCAGCACAGGAATAAGGTAGGGAAGAATTCTAAGGATCATTTTGACTGCCTCCAGAAGTTAGATCAGATGGCAAATTGGATTTGGTGCTAGGTCTTTCCCTTTAGGTTTTACCCCAACAATGTTTTCATTAGTTTCGCTCACTCTCGAAATCAAGCATTTTACAGCAGGTTGGAGCAGCCTGTATCTCAGCACAGGAATAAGGTAGGGAAGAATTCTAAGGATCATTTTGACTGCCTCCAGAAGTTAGATCAGATGGCAAATTGGATTTG
>NW_027144905.1:0-30759 GCF_026170545.1 Melanerpes formicivorus
TTCCCTTCGCTGCTTTCATTCTTTTGATTTCTTTTTGTTCTTTATTGTTTTTGTTCTTTTTTTTCTGTTTGTTTTTCCTTTTTTTTCCTATCAAAAGAAGGCTCCGGGGGGGGGAATGGGAGGGGGAGGGGAAGGCAGACCCCCGCCCCCCCCCCTCACCCCTCACCCTCCCCCCCAGGGCCAGCCCGCAGCCGGCGGGGGGAGGCTCTGCTGGGATACATTCGCTGCGTGATGAGAGATTGGCAGAGGGGAGGGGGCGAGAGGGGGAGGGCTGGGGGAGGGGCCAGAGGGGCTGCCGGGGGCAGTGTCTGTCCCCTCTGTCTGTCCCTTCCCCCCCCCCTCATCTGTTTGTCCACCCTCGGATGGAGAAGTTTTTTGGTTATGCTGCAACAGTCCTGACCCAAACCCCCAAACCTCCAAACCTTCAGCACCTGGAGCCGGCAGGGCCTCTGCTCACAGCCCCCAGAGGGGCTTGGAGCCCCCCCAAGAGGGGCTTGGATCCCCCCCAAGAGGGGCTTTGGACCCAACCCCAAGAGGGGTTTGGATCCCCCCCAAGAGGAACTTGGACCCCCCCCAAGAGGGGTTTGGATCCCCCTCCAAGAAGGGCTTGGACTCCCCCCCGCACGAGGGGCTTGGAACCCCCCCAGGAAGGACCTGGACCCCATCTCCAAGTGGGGCTTGGACCCCCTCCAAGAGGAGCTTCAAGCCCTCCCTCCAAGAAGGGTTTGGACCCCCCCCCAAGAGGGGCCTGGATCCCCCCCCTCCAAAAGGGGCTTGCAGCCCATCTCAAAGAGGGGCTTGGAGCCCCCCCAAGAGGGGCTTGGAGCCCCCCACTCCATGCCCCGGCGAGAGCAAGGCACAGGGAGGGGCTGCAGGGCAGCGCAGGAGGAGACCACAGCTCCCCCCCCCAGCCTCCAGCCCCCTGCCTGGGGGGGAGGCTTCACCCCTGGAGGGCTTCGTCTGCCTCAGCCCTGGGGGCTGCCTCCCGCGGCGGCGCCGCTCTCCCCCCCGGCCGGGGCGCTGCCCCTCTGGCCCCTCACCACCTCCTGCCTCCGCGCTGCCCCCCGCCCCCTCGCCGCCCCCCGCCCCCTCGCCGCCCTTCCTCCTGCGCAGGGTCTCGATCCAGGCGGCGCCAGGCCGGGAGGCGGTGCCGGCCAGGGCGGTGGAGCTGAGCCTCATGTTCCTGCCGGACAGGATCAGCTCCCCGAAGCCCTCCTGGTGCGAGAAGGCATAGCCGGAGCGGCGCCAGCCCCCCCCGCGCCCCCCGCCCCAGGCAGCGCTGCTGAGCCTTCTGCTTCTTCCTCACCAGCTGCGTGTAGCGCACCTGGGGGAGAGGGGGAGGGCGTCAGGGACCCCCCAGAGGCGCCTGGGGGAGAGGGGAGGGCGTCAGGGACACCCCAGAGGCGCCTGGGGGAGAGGGGGAGGGCGTCAGGGACCCCCCCAGAGGCGCCTGGGGGAGAGGGGGAGGGGCGTCAGGGACCCCCCCCAGAGGCGCCTGGGGGAGAGGGGACAGGGTCCCAGGTGTCCTAGGGACAGGGTCAAGGACATCCAGAACCACCTCTGCCTTAGGGGACAGGGCCCTGGGTCCCTTAGGGGACAGGATGAGGACCTCGTGGAGCTTCCAGCCCCGGGGTTCAGAGCCTCAGCTCCCTTTGGGACAGGATCAGGGCCCCCTGGAGCCCCCAGCCCTAGGGGCCAGGACCTCAGCTCCCTTGGGGACAGGATCAAGGACACCCAGAACCACCTCTGCCTTAGGGGAGAGGGCCCTGGGTCCCTTGGGGACAGCATCAAGGCGACACAGAACCACCCCAGCCCCAGGGGACAGGTCCCAGGTGTCCTAGGGACAGGACCAGGGACACCCAGAACCACCTCTGCCTGAGGGGACAGGGCCCTGGGTCCCTTAGGGACAGGATGAGGACCTTGTGGAGCCGCCAGCCCTGGGGGCCAGGACCTCAGCTGCCTTGGGGACAGGATGAGGGCCCCCTGGAGCCCCCAGCCCCGGGGTTCAGAGCCTCAGCTGCCTTGGGGGACAGGATCAGGGCCCCCTGGAGCCCCCAGCCCCTCACCGTGTCTGAGAGCTGTGGTTTGAGGTCCAGCTTGAGGAAGCGGAAGGCCACGACCGGCACGATGCAGACCACGGTGGTGAGGGCGATGGTCAGCCAGACCGTGGGCTGGGCCAGCGTGTTCCGAGCGCTGCCTGCAGGGGGGGAAGGAGGCAGGGGAGAGGAAAGCAGGCGGGGGGGTGGGGCTGGGGGCGGGGGGTCCAGCAGCCAGCTGGGGGGGGGGTCGGGGGGGGGAGCGGCTCTAGGGCCTCACCCACGAAGCAGAACTGGTTGGGGAACATCTGGAAGAGGTCATCGCTGTGCAGGGCAAAGAGGATGGCAAAGTAGGCAGCCAGGCTGCCCCAGATGAAGAAGTGGTTGATGGCTGTCCAGAAACCTGTGTCCAGCCCAATCTGAGGGGGGAAGGGCAGAAGGAAGAGGCTGCAGGGCTGTGACCAGGGCTGTGAGGGGGCAGGGGAAGCAGGAAGGGGCTGCAGGGCTGTGAGCAGGGCTGTGAGGGGCAGGGGGAAGGAGGAAGAGGCTGCAGGGCTGTGAGGGGCAGGGGGAAGGAGGGAGAGGCTGCAGGGCTGTGAGCAGGGCTGTGAGGGGCAGGGGAAGCAGGGAGAGGCTGCAGGGCTCTGAGCAGGGCATTGAGGGGCAGGGGAAGCAGGAAGAGGCTGCAGGGCTGTGAGCAGGGCTGTGAGGGGCAGGGGAAGCAGGGAGAGGCTGCAGAGCTGTGAGGGGCAGGGGAAGCAGGGAGAGACTGCAGGGCTGTGAGGGGCAGGGGGGAGCAGGGAGAGGCTGCAGGGCTGTGAGGGGCAGGGGAAGCAGGGAGAGGCTGCAGGGCTGTGAGGGGCAGGGGAAGCAGGGAGAGGCTGCAGGGTTGTGAGGGGCAGGGGGAAGCAGGAAGGGGCTGCAGGGCTGTGAGCAGGGCTGTGAGGGGTCCCCAAGCCCCCCAGGGGGCTGTGCCCCCTCCCACCTGCACGCTGACCACCAGCACCAGGAGGTGGCCACGGTGACGGCGAAGGTTTGGTAGTCTGCCAGCTGGGCGCCGTCGTCCCGGGGTGGCGTCGGCGAAGACTCCGTAGGGGATGAAGAACATCAGCAGGGAGGTGTAGATGCCTTGGGCAATGCAGATGAAGAACTCTCTCTTGTTGAAGAGGAGGTTCAGCTGCCCAGGCTCGTACAGCTTGGGGTACTCGATGCTCCTCTGCTCCGCACGTCCTGGGGGGGGGGCACGGAGCGCTCTGGGCACCTCCTCTCAGCCCCCCACCTCCTACCCTCAGCCTCCCAGGGAGGGGCAAGGGGCAGCCCGGGCTGGGGAAGCTGGGCAGAGGTTTTCCTCCCCTGGAGGAGGCGCTGGGCCCAGCTCCTGGGCTCCCCAGGGAGCCCTCTCGGCCTACCTGGTCGAAGATGCCCATGGCGGGGCTCCCCAGGGAGCCCTCTCGGCCTACCTGGTCGAAGATGCCCATGGCGAGGACGGGCAGCGAGGTGTAGACGATGTTGTAGAGGGTGATGAAGTATTGGTCATACACAGTCTGTGTGGGACAGGGCACTCAGGGGGGCTGCCACCTGCCCACCCCTGCCCCAGCTGCCTCCCACATCCCCCTCCCCACAGCTGCAAGCTTGGGAGAGCCACTGCCAGCTCCTCCTCCCCACCCTTGCCCCGAGCCGCTCCTGGCGCCGGAGGGAGCCTCGCCGGAGGGTGTCCCCCCCCGGGGTGGGGGGCTGAGGGGAAGCCTCCCCCAGCCCTGCAGCAGCAGGGAGCAGCAACTGACCTGTGCTGAGAAGCCACAGAAGAAGCCAAACCAGAAGTGGACCATGGTGAAGGCAAAGTTCTTGTAGAAGAAGTAGCAGAGGAACTTGCAGATGCGGAGGTAGGACCAGCGGCCGTGCACCAGCAGCAGGCGCTGCAGGAACTTGAACTGGGAGAAGGAGTAGTCAGAGGCCAGCACTGCCTGGATGCCCTCCTGCCCACTGATGCCCACCCCAATGTGGGCAGCTGAGGAGGGAAGAGACAGGTGGGGAAGGGGGGGAGAAGCAGAGTGGGAGAGCTGTCAGGGTCGGAAGGGACTCTGGGGGCTCAGCCAGATCCAACCTCCCCTGGAAGGGACCCCAAGGACCCTCCAGCTCCAACCCCCCCTGGAAGGGACCCCAAGGACCCTCCAGCTCCAACCCCCCCCTGGAAGGGAACTCAAGGATCCTCCAGCTCCACCCCCCCTGGAAAGGACCCCAAGGACCCTCCAGCTCCAACCCCCCCTGGAAGGGACCTCAAGGACCCTCCAGCTCCAACCCCCCCTGGAAGGGACCCCAAGGACCCTCCAGCTCCAACCCCCCTGGAAAGGACCTCAAGGCTCCTCCAGTTCCAACCCCCCCTGGAAGGGACCCCAAGGACCCTCCAGCTCCAGCCCCCTGCCCTGGGCAGGGGCAGCTCACCCCACAGCTCACAGCTCACAGCCAGCTCCAGCTGGCCTTGAAGCAGGGCTGAGGCTGCCACCACCTCCCTGTGCCACCTGTGCCAGGCTCTCACCACCCCCATGGGGAAGAGCTTTCTAAGGTCTGATCTACCTCTCCCCTGCTCTAGCTTGGATCCATCCCCCCCAGCCCCTACCCCTCCCTGACAGAAGTCCCTCCCCAGCTTTCCTGGAGCCCCCCCAGGCCCTGGCAGGCCCCAAGGAGCTCCCTGGGAGCCTTCTCCTCTCCAGCCTGCACAACCCCAGCTCCCTCAGGCTGTGCTCACAGCAGAGCAGCTCCAGGCCTCTGCTCCTCCTCGTGACCAGGGGGGGATGGAGGTGACCAGGTGGGGATGGAGGTGACCAGGGGGGGATGGAGGTGGCCAGGGGGGATGGAGGTGACCGGGTCAGGGTGGAGGTGACCAGGGGGGATGGAGGTGACCGGGTCAGGGTGGAGGTGACCAGGGGGGGATGGAGGTGACCAGGTCAGGGTGGAGGTGACCAGGTCAGGGTGGAGGTGACCAGGGCTCATCCTTGTGGCCCTTCTCTGGACACCTTCCAGCACCTCCAGAGCCTTCCTGTGCCAGGGGCTCCAGACCTGGACCCAGAGCTCCAGGAGTGGTCTCAGCAGATGCAGCAGAGGGGCAGAGTCCCCTCCCTGGCCCTGCTGGGCTCTCTCTGGCTGCAGCCCAGGCTCTGCCTGGGGCTCAGGGAGGGGGGGCCAGAGGCAGGCAGGGGTGCCAGGAGCTGCCCCAGAGGGCAGCACTCACTCCTGATCATGCTGACATCGTTGGCACCGTCCCCAATGGCCAGGGTCACAGCTCTCTTGTGCTTCTTGACCAGCTCCACCACCTGAGCCTTCTGCAGGGGGGTGACCCTGCAGCAGATCACAGCCTTGCAGGCACAGGCTGTCTCCAGGAACTCCACCTCCAGGTCAGCCTCCAGGGCGTGGGCCTGGGGGGACAGAGAGAGGGGAGAGGGGAGAGAGGGAACAGAGAGAGGGGAGAGGGAGAGGGAAAGAGGGGAGAGAGAGAGGGGAGAGAGAGAGGGGAGAGAGAGAGGGGAGGAGAGAGAGGGGAGAGAGAGAGGAGAGAGAGAGAGGAGAGAGAGAGAGGGGAGAGAGAAAGGGGAGAGAGAGAGGGAAGAGAGAGAGGGAAGAGGGCACAGAGGGGACAGGAAAAGGGGAGAGAAGAGGGGAGAGGGAACAGGGAGAGGGGACAGGAAAAGGGGAGAGGGGACAGAGGGGACAGGAAGAGGGAGAGGGGACAGGGAGAGGGGAGAGGGAGAGGGGAGAGGGAGAGGGGACAGAGAGAGGGGAGAAGAGACAGAGGAGACAGGGAAGGGGGAGAGGGAACACAGAGAAAGACAGAGGGGACAAGGAAATGACATGGGAGAGGGAACAAGAAGAGGGGAGAGGGGAGAGGAAACAAGGAGAAGGAAAGGGGACAGAGAGAGGGACAGAAGGGACAGAGACAGAGGGGACAGGGAGAGGGAAGAGGGGAGAGGAGTGAGGGGAGAGTGAAAGAAGGGAAAGGGGGAGAGGGCACCGAGTGAGAGGGCACAGAGAGGGGACAGGGAGAGGGGCACAGAGTGAGAGGGCACAGAGTGAGAGGGAACAATGAGAGGGCACAGAGAGGGAGCCCAGCGAGGGGCCAGGCCAGCCGGCGGGCACGGTGCCCGCTCCCAGGGGCGGTGCCAGGCCCCTACCAGGCTGTGGCCGTCGATCACCAGGGCGAAGTCGCCGCCGATGGCCTCCAGCACGGAGCTGAGCCCGGAGGAGAACTTCTCCTGGCAGGGGAAGCCATTGCCCAGGGAGCCTGAGGCATCCAGCATCCTCTCCCTGGCCTTCCTGAGGGGAGAGGGGGAAGGATGCCAGGGGGGCACCACTTGAGGGCACCTCTGGGTCGCAGCCTTCTCCCCTCCACACCGAGCCCCCCCAGGGCTCTCAGCCGCTCCTCCCAGGGCACTGCCCCAGCCCCTGCCCCACCCTTGCAGCCCCCTCCTTGGACCCTCCCCCCAGCAGCTCCCTGCCCCCCCCTGCCCCTGGGGCAAGCCCAGGGCCGGAGGCAGCATCCAGGCTGTGGCCTCAGCAGGGCAGAGGGAGGGAGGGGGAGGGAGAGGGAGAGAGGGGAGAGAGGGAGGTGGGGCCAGGACTCTCTGCCGTGGTGCCTGGCATGGTGCCCAGTGTGCCCCTGCCCCACCCCTGCCCCTGCCCTGCCCCACCCTTCCCCTTCACCTGCCCTGCCCCTGCCCTGCCCTTCCTCTGCCCCTGCCTTGCCCTGCCCCACCCTTCCCCTTCCCCTTTCCCTGCCCCTGCCCTGCCCCTGCCCTGCCCTGCCCCGCCCTGCCCCGCCCTGCCCCGCCCCGGGGCTCACCGCAGCTCCTGCCGCACCTGCCGCCGGCTGTGCCCCCGCACCAGGAACACCTCTGCCATGTCCTCCCTCAGCATCTTGCAGGCGTAGCCAACGCTCACTGCAGTCTCTGCCAGGGCACAGCCACAGCCTGGAGCCAGGGCCAGCCCCTGGGGGGCACCACCGGTGCCAACCTCACCCCCCCACCCCTGCCCCCGCTCTGGGAAGCGCAGGATGCCGGGGGGGAGGGGTGGGGAGGGAGGTTCTGAGCTCAGCCAAGGGAGGGTGGCACAGCCTGAGGGCACCCCAGTGCCCCCCCAGCAGCACAACCAGCTCTGGGGGCTCAAGCCTGGAGCTCAGTTGCCCAGCTGGCACAGGCAGAGCTGCTGCCAGGAGGAGCAGCAGGGAAGGGCAGCTCCAGCCCCAGCCAGGAGAAGCTTTGCAGCCCCCAAGGCTGGGGGGGAGGGAAGAGAACCTTCAGAGCTCTGCCAGGGCCAACCCTGCAGGGGCAGCCCCAGGCTGAGCCCAGCCCCAAAGCTGAGCCCAGCCCCAAGCTGAGCCCAGCCCCAAAGCTGAGCCCTAGCCCCAGGCTGAGCCCAGCCCCAAAGCTGAACCCAGCCCCAAAGCTGAGCCCAGCCCCAAAGCTGAGCCCAGCCCCAGGCTGAGCCCAGCCCCAAAGCTGAGCCCAGCCCCAAAGCTGAGCCCAACCCAAGCTGAGCCCAGCCCCAAAGCTGAGCCCCAGCCCCAAAGCTGAGCCCAGCCCCAAAGCTGAGCCCAGCCCCAAGCTGAGCCCAGCCCCAAAGCTGAGCCCCAGCCCCAAAGCTGAGCCCCAGCCCCAAGCTGAGCTGAGCTGGTGCCAGCCAGGGGCAGCTCCCCGGGCAGCCTGGGCCAGGCTCTGCCCTCCCTCCGAGGCCAAACCCTCCTGGAGCCAGCTGCAATCTCTCCTCCTGCTCCCAGCCCAGCCCTGCCCTGCCCCTGCCCTGCTCCAGCCTCTGGCCCCAGCCTCCTGCTCAGCCCTGCAGCTCCCCAGGAGCTCTCCCTGGAGCCAGCAGCTCTCCAGAGGGTCCCCAGGAGGTCTCCCCTGGAGCCTTCCCCAACCTCTTCCTCCTGCCCTCAGCAAACTTCTCCTCTCTCCATCTCACACAGAAGACTCTTGGGGGGGTGGGGGGAGGTGGGGGGGGGGCGTGGGGGGGGGTGGTGCCGGCTCAGAGGCTCTGCAGAAGCCCCCCCTGGGCTCCCCCCCAGGCCTCACCCTGCTTGTCCCCTGTCAGCACCCAGATCTTGATGTTGGCCAAGCTCAGCACCGCGATGGTCTCCGGGACCCCCTGCTGCAGCTTGTCCTCCACCGCCGTGGCCCCCAGCAGCTGCGGCCCAGGAGGTGAGGAGGGGGCGGCAGGAGCTGCCCCAGCCCCTCCCAGCCTCCCTGAGCCCCCTCCTAGCCCCCCAGCCCCTCCCAGCCTCCCTGAGCCCCCTCCTAGCCCCCCAGCCCCTCCCAGCCTCCCCAATCTCCCTTCATAGCCCCCAGCCCCCTCCTAGCCCCCCAGCCCCTCCCATCCTCCACAAGCTCCCTTCATAGCCCCCAGCCCCCTCCTAGCCCCCTCCCAGCCTCCCTGAGCCCCCTCCTAGGTCCCCAGCCCCTCCCAGCCTCCCTGAGCCCCCTCCCAGCCCCTTCCCAGCCCCCTCCCAACTCCCTCCTGGCCCCCAGCCCCCTCCCAACCCCCCCCAATCCCCCAGGCCCCTCTCATTCCCTCCCAGCCCCCTCCCAGCCTTGCCAACCCTCCTCCCTGTGCCCCCTCCCCAGGTTCCTGTGCCCCCTCCCCATCTGCCCCAGCCCTTCAGCACCCTGTGCCCCCTGCCAGCCCCCTCCCAACCCTCCCAGCCCCTCCCAGCCCTGCCAACCCTCCTCCCTGTGCCCCCTCCCCATCTGCCCCAGTGCCCCCCGCTGCCCCCTACCATCAGGTCGTGCTCCACCTCGTCGTAGAGCTGTGCCAGCTGCTCCTCCCGGGGCGGGGGGTGCCGCCTGGGCACGCAGCAGCCGCTGGCACCAGGCCTGGTAGAAGCCTTCCTCCAGCTCGCGGTATGCCAGCAGCAGGGTGCGCAGCCCCTCCCCCGCGAACTCCTGCGGGCACCGCGCCGGGCACGGGGGGCTGGGCACGGGGGGACCCAGCCCCTCTGCCCCCAGCCCCTCTGCCCTCCCTGTGCCCCCAGCCCCTCTGCCCCCCCGTGCCCCCAGCCCCTCTGCCTCCAGCCCCTGTGCCCCCCTGTGCCCCCAGCCCCTGTGCCCCCAGCCCATCTCTGCCCTCCCTGTGCCCCCAGCCCCTGCTCCTGTGCCCTGTGCCCTCCCTCTGCCCACCCAGTGCTGCCCACCACTGCCCGTGCCCTCCCAGCTGCTGCCCGGTGTTCCCTCTGCCCTCCCCGGCGGTGCCCGTGGTGCCCTCCTGGCGGTGCCCGGCGCCAGCTCACGTTGAGGTGCTCGATGGTGACCTCTGTGAGCTGCTGGTTGCTGGGCTGCAGCCTCTGCAGCAGGATGGAGTCAGCACCCTTGCAGTAGAGCAGGATCCGACCCTCGGGGCTGCGCACTGCGGGGCAGGGCACCCCTGAGCCTGGCACTGCCAGGCCCTGCTCCCCTCCCCCCTGTTCCCCCCCCATGGGCAGCAGGGCACAGAGGTGCCAGGCTGGGGGTACAGCCCCACACCCCTCCTCTGTGCCCCCACCATTGGTCAGCATGGCACAGAGGTGCCAGGCTCAGGGTGGCACCACCAGGCCCCTCTCCCTTCCCTCCCTTCCTCACTGTTTGGTGCCCATGGGCGGTGCCTGGGGGGCGGTGCCTGAGGGGTGGTGCTCATGGGCGGTGTCCGGGGGGGCGGTGCCTAGGGGGGCGGGCAGTGCCCAGGGGTGGTGCCCAGGGTGGTGGTGCCCATGGGCGGTGCCCGGGGCGGTGCGGTGCCTGGTGGGGTGGTGCCCAGGGGGGTGGTGCCCGGGGTGGGCGGTGCCCGGGGGGAGCAGTCTCATGGGGGCGGTGCCTGGCGGAGGGGTGTGCCCCGGGAGGGGGGCGGTGCCGGGGGGGGGCGGTGCCTGAGGGGCAGTGCCCAAGGATGGTGCCCAGGGGGGATGGTGCCCAGGGGGCAGTGCTCATGGGTGGTGCCCGGGGCGGGGCGGTGCCCAGGGTGGGGCACAGCTCATGGGCGGTGCCTGGGTGGGGCGGTCTCCAGGGGGCGGTGCCTGGGGGGCGGTGCCCGGGGCGGGGCGGTGCCTGTGGCGGGGTGGTGCCCAGGGCAGGGCACAGCTCATGGGCGGTGCCTGGGTGGGGCAGTCTCCAGGGGGCGGTGCCCGGGGGGGGCGGTGCCCGGGGCGGGGCGGTGCTGCTCATGGGCGGTGCCTGGGGGGGCGGTGCCCTGGGGGGGCGGTGCCCGGCGCTCACCTATGACGGACATCCTCTGGCGGGCGTGGCTGAAGTCGAGGATGGAGAGCAGCTGGTAGGTGCAGGCGGTGCCCAGCTCCTGCAGGGTGATGCTGTGGGCACCGCGGGCACGGAAGACGAAGCCGAAGTTCCGGGCGGCGGTCACCAGCGCCCCCTCGTCCGGGCTCTGCGCCTTATACCGCAGCTGCCCTGCGGGCACCGGGCGGGCACCGCGTGGGCAGGGCGTGGGGGGGGGCTGCTGGCCGGGGGCACTGCCCCGTGGCACACACCCAGCCCTGTGCCACCCCCAGTGCTACACAGACAGCCCTGTGCCACCCCCTCCCATGGCACACAGACAGCCCTGTGCCAACCCCATGGAACAGAGACAGCCCTGTGCCACCCCCATGCCATACTGCCAGGGCTGGCTCTTGCCCTCCCCCCATGCCACACTGCCAGCCTTGTGCCCCCTGCACCACCCTCCCCAGGGCAGGCTCCTGTGCCACCCATGCCACACACCCAGCCCTGTGCCCCCCACACCACATTGCCAGGGCTGTGCCCCTGCCCAGCCAGCCCTGTGCCCCCTCCCCGCCCCTCCACCCCACCGGGCTGCCTCCTGTGCTCAGACAGAGCTGTGCCCCCCACGCCACACTGCCAGCCCTGTGCCCCCTATTGCCACCCCCCAAGGGCAGCCTCCTGTGCCCCCCCCCTACTGCCAGCTCTGTGCCTTCCATGCCAGCCCCCCGGGCAGGCTCCTGTGCCCAGTCAGCCCTGTGCCCCCCATGCCACACTGCCAACCCTGTGCCCAGCCAGCCTTGTGCCCCCCATGCCACACTGCCAGCCCTGTGCCTGCCATCCTCCCCCCAGGGCAGGCTCCTGTGCCAACTTAGCCCTGTGCCTCCCTCTCCCCACCCCCCAAGCTGCCTCCTGTGCCCAGCCAGCCTTGTGCCCCCCATGCCAACCCCCCAAGGGCAGCCTCCTGTGCCCAGCCAGCCCTGTGCCCCCCAATGCCACACTGCCAACCCTGTGCCCAGCCAGCCCTGTGCCCCCCATTCCACCCCCCAGAGCTGCCTCCTGTGCCCAGCCAGCCCTGTGCCCGCCCCTGCACCCCCCAGCGGCGCCTGCCGTGCCCCCCGTGCCCACCTGTGGCGCTCTCCTCGGCCATGACGGTGTGGCACAGTGCCAGCAGGCGGAAGAAGTGCTGCAGCTGGCAGTCGCCCAGGCGCAGAGCCTGCAGCAGCCTGGGGTCCCAGAACTGGAAGTGGGCATCGGCCAAGGGGTTGAAGGAGAAGTCCACCGGCTGGGGGCGCTGCCGAGGGCACAGCTGGCATCAGCCGGCCTGCCATGGGCGCCTGGCACGGCCCCTGCCCCCTGCCCCCCCCCGGGCGGCCCTTACCTGCCCCAGCTCCACCTTGGCACCCAGCACGTCCTGCACGTCACCTGGGGGGGGCACGGGGGGAGGGGCCAGGGTTGGCACCCCCAGTGCCCCCCAAGGGCCTGCAGGAGGGCACCTGAGCGCCCCCCCAGTGCCCCCCAAGGGCCTGCATGAGCCCAGCTGGCACTGAGCCCCCCCCAGTGGCCCCCAAGGGCCTGCATGTGCCCAGCTGGCACTGAGCCCCCCCCAGTGCCCCCCAAGGGCCTGCATGTGCCCAGCTGGCACTGAGCCCCCCCCCCAGGCCTGCATGATGCCAGCTAGTCCCTAAGCTCCCCAAGTCCCTGCATGATGCCAGCTGGCACCAAGCCCCCCAGTGCCCACAAAGCCCTGCATGAGGCCAGCTGGCACCTGAGCCCCTCCAAGGCTCTGCATGATGCCAGCTGGCACTGAGCACCCCCAGGGCAGTGCTGCAGGGCAGCCTCTCGCTGCCGCCGTGACCCCGCGGGCAGTGCCAGCTGGGCCCTGGCACCTCCCCACTCACCATAGCTGTGCCACTCAAGGCTCTGCATGATGCCAGCTGGCACCTGAGCCCCTCCAAGGCTCTGCCTGAGGGCACCTAAGCCTCCCAAGGCCCTGCATGATGCCAGCTGGCACTGAGCACCCCCAGGGCATCACCACAGGGCAGCCTCTCGCCACCGCCACAACCCCGAGTGCAGTGCCAGCTGGGCCCTGGCACCTCCCCACTCACCATAGCTGTGCCCTCCCAGGCTCTGCATGAACCCAGCTGGCACTAAGACCCCCAAAGGTCTGCAGGAGAGCACCTAAGCCCCCCCAGTGCCCCCCAAGGCCCTGCATGATGCCAGCTGGCACTGAGCACCCCCAGGGCATGGCCGCAGGGCAGCCTCTCGCCGCCGCCGTGACCCTGCGGGCAGTGCCAGGCGGGCCCTGGCACCTCCCCACTCACCATAGCTGTGCCACTCAAGGCTCTGCATGATGCCAGCTGGCACCTGAGCTTCCCAAGGCTCTGCATGATGCCAGCTGGCACTGAGCACCCCCAGGGCATGGCCGCAGGGCAGCCTCTCGCCGCCGTGACCCCCGCGGGCAGTGCCAGCCGGGCCCTGGTACCTCCCCACTCACCATAGCTGTGCTCTCCAAGGCTCTGCATGAGCCCAGCTGGCACCTGAGCTTCCCAAGGCTCTGCATGATGCCAGCTGGCACTGAGCACCCCCAGGGCAGTGCTGCAGGGCAGCCTCTCGCCGCTGCCGTGACCCCGCGGGCAGTGCCAGGCGGGCCCTGGCACCTCCCCACTCACCGTAGCTGTGCCCATTGACAGAGCACTTGCTGAAGACCATGGCGTTCTGGGTGAGGGTGCCAGTCTTGTCGGCGAAGATGTACTCCACCTGCCCCAGCTCCTCGTTGAGGGTGGTGCTCCTGGCCTGGGGCCGGGCAGCGCCGCTGGGCACAGAACATCTTCCTGTCCCAGTTGATGAAGTAGCTGTGCCCCAGCCTGATCACCTCCACGCTGCAGGGGGGGCACAGGGAGGGGCAGGTGGGCACAGGGCTGGGCTGCCAGCCGTGCCCACCCCCCCCCCTGCTGTGCACCCCCTCCCCCTCCCCCCCAGCCATGCTCCTTGCCAGCTTCTGCCAAGCCCAGGGCTGGGGGAGGGTGGGGGTGGGGGGGGTGACAAAAGGCCTCCTGTGCCAGCTGGGTGCCCACTCCTCCCCCTGCCAAGGCCCTCCCTGAGCCCCCCCCGTGGCTGAGGGGGTGGGGGTGGCACACTCTTACCTCGGGGGGTGGGGGGTGACAGAACTCATGCTGGGGAACGAAAAGAGAGAGGAATTAAACCAGAGGGGGAAGGGCACAGTGCCAGGGCAGGAGCCGGGGGGGGGGCTGCAGGCAGGGCCAGAGGAGCACAACCAACCAGGATGAAGCCAAGGGGGGGGGAGGGGGCAAGGCAGGGCATGGGGTGGGCACCACAGGGCACTGCAGGGCAGAGCAGGGCAAGGAGCAGCCAGGCAGAGCCAGAGCCAGAGCCAGACACAGCCAGGAGGAGGGGGGGAGGGGGAGGGAATGGGGACCCCCCCTGAGGAGTCCCTTGGGTTGGGGGCAGCCCACCCCAGGGCACTGCCAGCTGTGCCCACCCCCCCTTGTCTCCAGCCCCCCCCTGTCCCCAGAAAGGTCATCCCTGGGTGGGCACAGAGCAGCCCCCTCCCCACCCCCACCCCCCCCGGGGCCTACCTGACGTAGAGGGAGATTGGCACCACGGTGTTGAGGATGATGATGTAGGACCAGAAGGAGAGGAAGGCAGAGAGGAAGGCACTGTGCACCCCCTCGGGCCAGGGCAGGTAGAGCTGGAAGCAGACTCCCACCTGCAGCTCCCAGATGGCATTGCCCAGGGCCAGGATCACCCCCAGGCACACCAGGAAGCCAAAGATCTGGGGAGGGGGCAGAGAGGCTGCAGAGGGCTGGCAGGGGCACAGGGGGCAGGGGCAGGCTGGGGGCAGGGTGGCACAGGGGGCAAAGGGAGCAGGGTGGCACAGGGGGCAAGGGGCAGGTTGGGAGCAGGGTGGCACAGGGGGAAGGGGCAGGCTGGGAGCAGGGTGGCACAGGGGGAAGGGGCAGGCTGGGAGCAGGGTGGCACAGGGGGCAGGGGGAGCAGGTTGGGAGGTGCCCAGGGGCAGCAGGTTGGGAGCAGGGTGGCACAGGGGGCAGGGGGAGCAGGCTGGGAGGTGCCCAGGGGGCAGGGGCAGCAGGTTAGGGGTCCCCAAGGGGTCAGGGGGAGCAGGCTGGGGGGTGCCAGGGGGGCAGGGGGAGCAGGTCAGGGGGTGCCCAGGGGGAACAGGTTTGGGGGTCCCCAAGGGGTCAGGGGGAGCCGGCTGGGGGTCCCCAAGGGAAATAGGTTGGGAGGTGCCCAGGGAATCAGGGGGGCAGGCTAGGGGTGCCAGGGGCAGCAGGCTGGGGGGTCCCCAGGGCATCAGGGGGACAGGCTGGGGGGTTGCCAGGGGGTCAGGAGCAGCAGGCTGGGGGTCCCCAGGGCATCGAGGGGGAGCAGGCTAGGGGATCCCAGGGGGTCAGAGGGGGCAGGCTGGGGGTGCTAGGGGCAGGCAGGGGGCTGGGGGTTCCCCAGGGCATCAGGGGGGCAGGCTGGGGGGGTGCCAGGGGCAGGGGGCTGGGGGGTCCCCAGGGCAGCAGGGGGGCAGGCTGGGGGGGTGCCAGGGGGCCGGGGGGGCAGGCTGGGGGTGCCAGGGGCGGGCAGGGGGCTGCTGCCTACCCAGAGCACCAGGGTGTTCAGCAGGCGGTCGATGCTGGTGCGCTTGAACTTGGTGCGGCCACTGTTCTGCATCAGCTTGGTGTCAGGCCCTGGGGGCGCAGGGCAGGGGGTCAGAGGGGGGTTGGGGGGGTCAGAAGGGGGTTGGGGGGGTCAGAGGGTGCGGGGGGGGGTGGGGGGTCGCGGGTTGGGGGCCCCCAGCCCAGCCCCACCTGCGAAGAGGACGAGGCCGAAGCAGCTCTCGGTGTGGCGCAGGACGCAGCCTCGCAGCAGCAGGTTCTGGTTGCTGAGGGGGAATTTGCTGCCCTGCCAGTGCAGAGCGCCCCCAAACCTGTCCAGCTTGTTGTTGGGGGGCTCGCAGACCACCTCCCCTGCGGGCAGGCAACGGCCTGGGGCTGCCATCTGCTGCCTGCCCCTGCCCACGGCCCCCCACAGCCCTTCCCCGCCTCCCCGCGGGGCCACCACCGGGCAGGGGTGGTGCTGAGCTGGGCAGGAGGGAGCCAGGGCAGGGATGGTGCTGAGCTGGGCAGGATGGAGCCAGGGCAGGGATGGTGCTGAGCTGGGCAGGATGGAGCTAGGGCAGGGGTGGTGCTGAGCTGGGCAGGATGGAGCCAGGGCAGGGGTGGTGCTGAGCTGGGCAGGATGGAGCCAGGGCAGGGATGGTGCTGAGCTGGGCAGGATGGAGCCAGGGCAGGGGTGGTGCTGAGCTGGGCAGGATGGAGCTAGGGCAGGGGTGGTGCTGAGCTGGGCAGGATGGAGCCAGGGCAGGGATGGTGCTGAGCTGGGCAGGATGAAGCCAGGGCAGGGATGGTGCTGAGCTGGGCAGGATGGAGCCAGGGCAGGGATGGTGCTGAGCTGGGCAGGATGGAGCTAGGGCAGGGGTGGTGCTGAGCTGGGCAGGATGGCACCAGGGAGGTGCTGAGCTGGGCAGGATGGAGCCAGGGCAGGGATGGTGCTGAGCTGGGCAGGATGGAGCCAGGGCAGGGATGGTGCTGAGCTGGGCAGGATGGAGCTAGGGCAGGGATGGTGCTGAGCTGGGCAGGAGGGAGTCAGGGCAGGGATGGTGCTGAGCTGGGCAGGATGGCCCCAGGGAGGTGCTGAGCTGGGCAGGATGGAGCTAGGGCAGGGATGGTGCTGAGCTTAAAAGGATGGATCCAGGGTAAGGATGGTGCTGAGCAGAGCAGGATGGCCCCAGGGAGGAGCTGAGCTGGGCAGGGATGGTGCTGAGTGGGGCAGGATGGCCCCAGGGGGTGCTGAGCTCCCCCAGGCCCTGTGCCCAGGCCACCCTGGGCATGGTGCCCAGCAGTGCCAGGCGGTGCCAGGCAGTGCCCAGCGGTGCCCAGCAGTGCCAGGCGGTGCCAGGCGGTGCCAGGTGGTGCCCAGCAGTGCCAGGCGGTGCCCAGCGGTGCCAGGCGGTGCCAGGTGGTGCCCAGCAGTGCCAGGTGGTGCCCAGCAGTGCCAGGCGGTGCCAGGCGGTGCCCAGCGGTGCCCAGCAGTGCCAGGCGGTGCCCGGTGCTCACCGTCGAACTGTGCCAGGCTGCTGGGCTCTGCCAGCCGGGCGGTGACGGGCAGGGCCTGCCTCACCTTCACGTTGGTCTCCCTGCGGGTGAGGGGCAGTGAGGTTGGCATCGGCCTGGCAGGGAGGTGCCCCCCCCGGCCCACCCTGCCCGTGCCAGCCTGGCACTGCCTACCCATCCAGCTCGGCGGTCTCGATGTAGCACAGCCCGTGGGGCTCGCTGCTGCACAGCAGGAGGAGGTCAGCCTGGCACCGAGACAGGGGGGGGAGGCTGCTGCTGGCACCTGGGCACAGCCCTGCCCTGGCCCTGCCCCCTCCCCGGGCACCCCCCTGGCCCTCGGGCACCCCTGGCCCGGAGGCAGCTCCGATGCCAAGGACCCAAACCCGGCTGCCAGGGCGGAGAGCCGCTGGGGGCTGCGGCCCAGGGGGTGAGGGAGGGGAGAGGGGGATGGCAGCCCCGTGCCAGGCAGTGCCCTCCGTGCCAGGCAGTGCCCTCTGTGCCAGGCAGTGCCCTCCGTGCCAGGCAGTGCCCTCCGTGCCAGCCCAGGCCCCGCTCACCGCCACGAATTGGTTGTTCTCCAGCTTGATGATGTCTCCGACGCGGACGTTCATCCAGGGCTCCTGCCGCAGCCTGCGGGCACGGCCCGGGCGGGTGGGCACCGCCTGCCCTGCCCTGCCCCTGCCCAGCCCTGCCCCTGCCCTGCCCCAGCCCAGCTCCTGCCCTGCCCCAGCCCTGCCCTGCCGCAGCCTGCGGGCACGGCCCGGGCGGGTGGGCACCGCCTGCCCTGCCCAGCCCCTGCCCCA
This sequence comes from Melanerpes formicivorus, assembly GCF_026170545.1. Classification (NCBI taxonomy): domain Eukaryota; kingdom Metazoa; phylum Chordata; class Aves; order Piciformes; family Picidae; genus Melanerpes; species Melanerpes formicivorus. The sequence continues at coordinate 17,208 of NW_027144905.1, forward strand.
GCCCTGCCCTGCCCCTGCCCAGCCCTGCCCCAGCCCTGCCCCTGCCCTGCCCTGATCCAGCCTGCGGGCACGGCCCGGGCGGGTGGGCACCTCCTGTCCTGCCCAGCCCCTGCCCCTGCCCCTGCCCCACAGAGCTCTCTATCTCCTCCCCAGAGCCCTGTGCCCTCTCCTCAGACCCTGTGCCCCCTCCCCATCTGCCCCTGCCCCACAGAGCCCTGTGCCCCCTCCCCAGAGCCTGCACCCCCTCCTCAGAGCCCTGTGCCCCCTCCCCGGAGCCTGCACCCCCTCCCCAGGTTCCTGTGCCCCCTCCCTAGAGCACTGTGCCCCCTCCTCAGACCTTGTGCCCCCGGCCCCCGGCCCCCTCCCCCGGCCCGCAGCCCCCTCCCCCGACCCCCGGCCCCCTCCCCCGGCCCGCAGCCCCCTCCCCCGGCCCCCGGCCCCCTCCCCCGGCCCGCAGCCCCCCCCCGCACTCACTCGCCGCCCAGCAGGACCTGCGCCTGTCTGTTGTTCACTTGCTTGTCGCTCTTATGGCGGAACTGGGGGGGGGAGGGGAAGAGGGTCACCCCCTCTGGGGGACAGAGGGGTCCTGGGTGTGTGCCCCACCTCCCCCAGCCCCCCGGCAGGGTGCCCCCAGGCCTCACATAGTCGTCGGTGGCATCTTTGACGGCGGTGAGGCTCAGGACCAGCACCAAAGGCACGATGGTGGTGAACCAGGAGAGGGAGGAGATCTGCGGGATCAGCTGGGGGCAGGGCAGGGGGAGAGGCCCTTCAGAGAGGTGGGGAGGGGGGAGGCAGCACAGCCTCGGGGGAGGGGGGACCCTCACCGCCTCCCCTCCCTCCCCCCAGCCCCCCGCGGGGCTCACCTGGAGGATGAGGAGGAAGAGGAAGTAAGTGTTGGCCACCTCCTGGAACTGCTCGAAAAGGTTCACCGGCAGGAAGGTGACCAAGGAGTACTTGGAGGTCCTGATGCAGTTGTTCTGGGCGGGGGGAGAGGGTTAGACCACGCCCCCCCCATCAGCCCCCTCCCCCATCAGCCCCCTCCCCCATCAGCCCCCTCCCCATCAGCCCCCTCCCCCATCAGCCCCCTCCCCACCTCCAGGCGCAGCCTGGGCCCCCCCAGCTCCGTTCCTCCTCTTCCTCACTCATTAGCTGGTACCCAGGGCCCAGCAGCACTGAGCGCAGCACCCCCCCGCCCCCGAGGGTCCTCAGACCCAGCCCCCCTGCTCAGCACCCCCCGAGGGTCCTCAGACCCAGCCCCCCTGCTCAGCACCCCCCGAGGGTCCTCAGACCCAGCCCCCCTGCTCAGCCCCCCCCGAGGGTCCTCAGACCCAGCCCCCCTGCTCAGCACCCCCCCGGCCCAGCCCCCCTGCTCAGCACCCCCCCGAGGGTCCTCAGACCCAGCCCCCCTGCTCAGCACCCCCCGAGGGTCCTCAGACCCAGCCCCCCTGCTCAGCACCCCCCCGAGGGTCCTCAGACCCAGCCCCCTCCCCTCTCCCCCCAGCCCCTGCCCCCTCACCGCGTAGTGAAACTTCTCGTTGTAGTCCCTGGCGTTGGCTCTCACTCTCCGCTCCTCCTCTGCAGCACAGAGCTCCCCGTCAGCCCCCCCCGCACCCCAAAACCTCCCCCTGCACCCTCCCGAACACCCAGGCCTCCCCTCTGCACCCCCGGACCTCCCCTCTGCACCCCCAGGCCTCTCCCCTGCACCCCCAGACCCTTCCAGCCCTGCACCCCCAGACCCCTCACCCCTGCATGTCTGCACCTCCACTCAGCTCAGCCCCCCCAGATCCTGCACCTCCAGAACCTTCAAGCCCAGCACCCCCAAACTCCTCAGTCTGCACCCCCAGACCCTTACATCCCAGGATCTCTGCATCCCCAGACCCCTCAGCTCAGCACCCCTAGATCATGCACCCCCAGACCCCTCCAGCCCTAGATCTCTGTACCCCCCAGAATCCTCACCCCTGGATCTCTGCATCCCCAAACTTCTCACCCCTGCATGTCTGCATCTCCACTGAGCTCAGTCCCCCCAGATCCTGCACCCCCAGACCCTTCTAGCCCTGGATCTCTGCACCCCCAGACCCCTCAGCCCTGCACCCCCAGACCCCTCACCCTGGGATGCCTGCAGCCCCAAACCCCTCAGCCTGCACCCCCAGACCCTTACATCCCAGGACCTCTGCACCCCCAGATCCCTCACCCCTGGATCTCTGTACCCCCAAACTCCTCACCCTGGGATGTCTGCACACCCAGACCTCTCAGCCCTGCACCCCCAGACCCTTCCAGCCCTGGATGTCTGCACCCCCAGACCCATCAGCCTGCACCCCCAGACCCTTACATCCCTGAATCTCTGCACCCCCAGACCCCTCAGCCCTGGATGTCTGCAGCCCCAAACCCCTCAGCCTGCACCTCCAGACCCTTCCAGCCCTGGATGTCTGCACCCCCAGACCCATCAGCCTGCACCCCCAGACCCTTACATCCCTGAATCTCTGCACCCCCAGACCCCTCAGCCCTGGATGTCTGCAGCCCCAAACCCCTCAGCCTGCACCTCCAGACCCTTCTAGCCCTGGATCTCTGCACCCCCAGACCCCTCAGCTCAGCACCCCCAGACCCCTCACCCTGGGATGCCTGCAGCCCCAAACCCCTCAGCCTGCACCCCCAGACCCTTACATCCCTGAATCTCTGCACCCCCAGACCCCTCAGCCCTGCACCCCCAGACCCTTCCAGCCCTGGATGTCTGCACCCCCAGACCCATTCAGCTCAGCACCCCCAGACCCCTCACCCCTGCATGTCTGCACCTCCACTCAGCTCAGCCCCCCCAGATCCTGCACCCCCAGACCCTTCCAGCCCTGCACCCCCAGGCCCCTCACCCCTGCATGTCTGCACCTCCACTCAGCCCTGCACCCCCAGACCCTTCCAGCCCTGCACCCCCAGACCCCTCACCCCTGGGATCTCAGCACCCCCAGACCCTTCCAGCCCTGCACCCCCAGACCCCTCAGCTCAGCCCCCCCAGATCCTGCACCCCCAGACCCTTCCAGCCCTGCACCCCCAGGCCCCTCACCCCTGGGATCTCTGCACCCCCAGACCCCTCAGCTCTTACCTCCTTCACCCTTCTTCTCCCGCGCCTCCAGCCCCCCCCTCCCTTCCCCCCCCCAAGCGCAGCTCCTCCTCTCCCCTCCCCCCTCTCAGCCCCTTCCTCCCCTCACCCACCGGCCCCGCCGGGGTCCCGGACCCGCGGCCACTTCTCCGGCATCTCCCGGGGCACCGTCATGGCCCCGGCGGCTCCATCCCTGCCCCTGCGCCGCCGGTGCCCCGGGCCGGCCGCGCTGGCCCCGCCCCCGCCGCGTTGCCTTGGCAACCACCGCCCTGGGCCTACCCGCGCGGCCTACCCGCGGCCTACCCGCGGCCTACCTGCGGCCTACCCCCCGCGGCCTACCCCCCGCGGCCTACCTGCGGCCTACCCCCCGCGGCCTACCCCCCGCGGCCTACCTGCGGCCTACCTGCGGCCTACCCCCCGCGGCCTACCCCCAGCCTACCCCCGCGGCCTACCCCCGCGGCCTACCTGCGGCCTACCCCCCGCGGCCTACCCCCAGCCTACCCCCCGCGGCCTACCCGGGGCCTACCTGCGGCCCTCCCCCGCGGCCCTCTCGGCTCACCTGGGGCCCTGCCGGCCGCGCAGCGCTCCATAGCCTGCGGCCCCGCAGCCCCTGGGGAGAGGGCGGCCGGAGGGGCCGGGGGGGAGGGGCAGGGACCGGGGGGCCGCTCCGGCCCCGCTGCCGCCCCCTCAGCTCCCCATGGCCGCGGCGGAAGCGAAGCGGCCCCGGGGGGGGGCGGCGGCCGGGGCCGGGGGAGGGGGCGGGGGAGGGGGAGGGGAGGGGAGGGGTCCCGGGAACGGCCCCGGGGGGAAAGCTTCGGGGGGTGCAGAGTAGGACCCTGGAGGTCGTGGGGAGGGGTCCGGGGGCAGAGGCAGCCCCAGGGGGCACCAGGGGCAGCCTTGGGGGGCGCAGGGTAGGACCCCGGGGGGGGGCAGGGAGCGGAGCCCTGCGGGGGGGGGGAAGGGGGGGGCGGCAGCTTTGGGGTCCCAGGGGGAGCCAAAGGTTCAAGCCCAGGGGCGCCCAGGGGGGGCAGGGTGCCCAGGGAGGTGCCCAGGGGGTGCCCAGGGAGGTGCTCAGGGGGATGCCCAAGGGGTGCCCAGGGAGGTGCCCAGGGGGGTGCCCAGGGGATGCCCAGGAGGTGCCCAGGGAGGTGCCCAGGGAGGTGCCCAGGGGGGTGCCCAGGGGGGTGCCCAAGGGGTGCCCAGGGAGGTGCCCAGGGGGGTGCCCAGGGAGGTGCCCAGGGGGTGCCCAGCAGGGTGCCCAGCGGGGTGCCCAGGGGAGTACCCAGGGAGGTGCCCAGGGGGTGCCCAGGGGAGGTGCCCAGGGGAGGTGCCCAGGGAGGTGCCCAGGGGAGTGCCCAGGGAGTGCCCAGGGAGGTGCCCAGGGGGTGCCCGGGGGGTGCCCGGGGGAGGTGCCATGGGGGTGCCCAGCAGGGTGCCCAGGGGGTGCCCAGGGAGGTGCCCAGGGAGTGCCCAGGGAGTGCCCAGGGGGTGCCCAGGGAGGGTCGAGACACAGCCCCCCCCCAGGTCTATTGTTTATTGCGGGGGGCACAGAGCCCCCCCCTGGCATCAGGTCTTCTGGGCTGGCATCTCCCTGGCGCCCTCCTGCCCGGCTGGCACCTTGGCGCCCAGGGGGATGGCACCGGGCAGCGCCGGGCAGCTGCCAGCCTCGGGCTCCTCCGGCGGGAAGTGGATGGCGACGCAGAGCTGGTACAGGGCGGTGCCCAGGGCGGCGCCCACCAGGGGTGCCACCAGCGGTACCCACCACCAGCCCCCGCCCCTGCTGCAGGAGGGGTGCCCAGCGTCAGCCCCCTGTGCCAACCACATCGATCAGCACCCTGTGCCAACCGCCCGGGGGCAGCACAGGGTGCCCAGCATCAGCCCCCCTGTGCCAACCACCTAGGATTGGCCCCACTGTGCCAACAACCCAGGGGCATCCTGTGCTGCCCCAGATCAGCATCTTGGTGCCAGCCACCTAGGATCAGCCACAGTGTGCCAACCACCTAGGGGCATCCTGTGCTGCCCAGGATCAGCACCTCGGTGCCAGCTACCCAGGGGCAGCACAGGATGCCCAGGAGCAACACCTCCTGTGCCAACCACCCAGGGCCAGTACAGCATGCCCAGGATCAGCACCCTTGTGCCCACCACCCAGGGGCATCCTGTGCTGCCCAGCATCAGCACCCCTGTGCCAACCACATCGATCAGCACCTTAGTGCCAACCACCTAGGGGCAGCACCCCCATGCCAACCACCTAGATCAGCACCCCTGTGCCAACCACCCAGGGGCATCCTGTGCTGCCTCAGATCAGCATCTTGGTGCCAACCACCTAGGATCAGCCCCAGTGTGCCAACCACCTAGGGGCATCCTGTGCTGCCCAGGACCAGCACCTCGGTGCCAGCTACCCAGGGGCAGCACAGGATGCCCAGGATCAACACCTCCTGTGCCAACCACCCAGGGCCAGTACAGCATGCCCAGGATCAGCACCCCTGTGCCCACCACCCAGGGGCATCCTGTGCTGCCCAGGATCAGCACCCCTGTGCCAACCACCTGGGTGCCAGTGGGATGGGCACAGCGTGGGGGGGGGGGTCGGGGTGCCCCGTGCCACCCCCTCCCTCCTGTGCCCCCCTGCCCCTTACCCACCTGAAGACCTCTGGGCCCCATCCTGCCACGGCGGTGAAGAGCCTGGGCCCGAAGTCCCGGGCGGGGTTCAGGGGGCAGCCACAGTTGGCACCCATGGAGACCTCGATGCCAAGCACCAGCAGGGCCACAGCCACCGGCTCCAGGCCCCTGGGCACGCCCTTGTTGCGGGCATCCACGATGGCAAGGATGCCCAGGATGAGCACCCCCGTGCCAATCACCTGGGGGGCACACAGGATGCCAGGATCAGCTCTGTGCCAATCACCTGGGGGCACACAGGATGCCAGGATCAGCACCCCTGTGCCAATCACCTGGGGGCACACAGGATGCCAGGATCAGCTCTGTGCCAATCACCTGGGGGCACACAGGATTGGGTGGGGGAGAGCAGGAAGTGCTGGGGGTGGGGTGGGTGGAGCCCGCCTGGCACCTGCCTGGCACCTGCCTGGCACCCACCTGGTCGAGGAAGCCGCTGGAGAGGGAGAGGTAGGGGGCAGGGTAGGTGGCAAAGATGGAAGCTGTCTCCCGCGGGCCCGAGGCCAGGAGGGTGCCGTTGGCATAGCTCCAGATGGCATCTGCGGGGCAGAGGCAGAGCCCAAGGCCCTGGCACCACCCTGGCACTGCCCACGCCAGCGCCCCCCCCCCCCCCCCCCCCCCCGCAGCCCTGCTGCCCCCGAGCCCTGAAACCCCCCCCGGGGGCACCGCAGACCCTCCCCCAGGCGGTGGTCTTGGGTCCCCCCTGCACCCCCCGACCCTGCACCCCCAGACCCTGCACCCCCCGACCCTGCACCCCCAGACCCCTCCAGCCCTGCACCCCCAGACCCTGCACCCCCCGACCCTGCACCCCCAGACCCCTCCAGCCCTGCACCCCCAGACCCTGCACCCCCAGACCCTGCACCCCCAGACCCCTCCAGCCCTGCACCCCCAGACCCTGCACCCCCAGACCCTGCACCCCCAGACCCTTCCAGCCCTGCACCCCCAGACCCTGACCCCCCCAGACCCTGCACCCCCAGACCCTTCCAGCCCTGCACCCCCCAGATGCTGCCCCTCCAGCTCTGCTTCTCTGAGCCCCCAGCCCCCTCCAACCCCCCCAGCCCCCTGCCCACCCCCAGCGCTGCCAACCTTGCCCGATCCGACCCAGGGATCGCGGAGCTGGCTCCCTGCAGCCTCGGATCCCTGACCCCCGCGATGCCAATGGAGCCCCCCCCCCAGACCCCTCCTCTGCCCCCCACGATGCCAATGGAGCCCCCCCCCCAGACCCCTCCCCTGCCCCCCGCGATGCCAATGGAGCCCCCCCAGACCCCCCCCCGCCCCCTACCATAGTAGAGAGCATAGGCAGCGGCGGCGGCGAGGAAGGCAGCAGCGAGCTGGAGGGCAGCGAAGATTGGCAGCTTCCAGCAGGGCAGCTGCCCCAGCAGGCACATGGCGAGCGAGAAGGCAGGGTTCATGTGGGCACCTGCCGGGCACGAGGTGGGCACAGCGCTTGGGGGGGTCCCCCCGAGAACGGGGAGAGAGCAGGAGCTGGGACCGACCCCAATCCCCCCAACCATCCTCCTCCTCCTCCTCCTCGCCCCCTCCTCAGGCTCACCGGAGACTCCCCCCGCGGTGTAGATGCCAACCATGACTGCCAGGGCTCCTGCCAGGTAGCTGGTGAGGAGGTTGCCCTTCTGCTCCGAGGTGGTCACCATCTGGGCCGAGCCGCCCAGGGTGATCAGCTGCGGGAGGTGGGCACGGCCGGGTCAGAGGCCCTGGTGCCAGGCAGCCCCCGGTGCCAGGCAGCCCTCTGCCCCCCCGGCTGTCACAGCCCCCGGTGCCAGGCAGCCCCCGGTGCCAGGCAGCCCTCTGACCCCCCGGCTGTCACAGCCCCCGGTGCCAGGCAGCCCCCGGTGCCAGGCAGCCCCCTGCCCCCCTAGGCTGTCACAGCCCCCGGTGCCAGGCAGCCCCCGGTGCCAGGCAGCCCCCCTGCCCCCCTAGGCTGTCACAGCCCCTGGTGCCAGGCAGCCCCCGGTGCCAGGCAGCCCCCTGCCCGCCTGGCTGTCACAGCCCTGGTGCCAGGCAGCCCTCTGCCCCCCCAGGCTGTCACAGCTCTGGTGCCAGGCAGCCCTCTGCCCCCTGAGGCTCCTTCCAGCCCCAGTGCCAACCACCCCCTCTGCCCACTGAGGGCTGCCCCCAAGGCTCCTTCCAGCCCCGGTGCCAACCACCCCTCTGCCCCCCAAGGGCTGCCCCAGCGCTCAGGGGCAGCTGGGCAGCCTGTGCCCATGCCATGCCCACGGCTGTGCCCAGGGCTGTGCCCCTGAGCTGCTGCTGAGGTTGCCCAGGAGCCTAATTAGCAGCAATTAAGTAATCAGCTGCGTGCCAGGGCCCGGGGGGGTGCCAGAGGGAAGGGCTGAGGTTGGCACAGCTGTGCCCAGGTGGCAGTGCCCCTGTGGCAGCACCCCTGGGCACTGCCCACCCTCTTGCTGCTGCAGAGCCCACCCCATGGCAGGATGGCATCAGGAGGCAAGGTGGTGCCAAGCCAAGCATGGCACAGCCTCAACCCCCCCCCAGGCTCCCAGCTGGCAACAGGCAGGGAAGCCTCAGGGCTCCTGGTGCCAAGGCCTTGCCCACCCTAGCCCCATGCCAGGCTCACAACCAGGGCTCCTGGTGCCAGGGCCTTGCCCCCCCCCAGCCCCATGCCAGGCTCACAGCCAGGGCTCCTGGTGCCAGGGCCTTGCCCCCCCCCAGCCCCATGCCAGGCTCACAGCCAGGGCTCCTGGTGCCAGGGCCTTGCCCCCCCCAGCCCCATGCCAGGCTCACAACGAGCAGGAAGGTGCCCAGCAGCTCCCCCAGGCACTCTCGTGCCAGCTGGTTGCGGTTGCGGAGCAGAGCCTGAGCCCTCTGCCAGATGCTCATGGTGCCAGGGGTGGTGCCAGGGGTGCCAGTGGTGGTGCCAGCTGCGGTGCCAGTGGTGGTGCCAGCGTCTCCCTCCTGCCTTTATGAGCCCTGGGCCCCGGGGAGGTGATAAAAGCTCAGACTTTAAACCTGCCAGGGGCAGAGCCTGGCACAGAGCAGAGTCCCACACAGGGCAGGGGCCAGGGCGGCCTCGTGACAGCCCCCGGGGGTGCCCAGGCCTGGCACAGCTGAGTTGGCACTCAGGCGTCCAAGCTCCTTGCCCTGGGCACAGCTTAGGGCAGGGCTCAGGGGAAAGCCTTGGCATGGCTGCCAGGGTGGGCACAGGGGAGGAGGGAGGCAGGGGAAGGGGGGGGGGGGCAGCTGGCACGGGGCTGGGGTGGGCAGTGCCAGGCAGCCCTGGGGGGTGGGCAGAGGGCAGGAGCTGAGCAGGGCACTGCTAGAGAAAGAAACTTTATTGCTCTGTACAGGGTGGCACAGGGACCCCCCAAGGGGTGGCACAGGGACCCCCCCAAGGGGTGGCACAGGGACACCCCCAAGGGGTGGCACAGGGACCCCCTGGCTGGGCAGCCCCCGGCCCGGTGCCAGCTGCCAGCAGGATCCAAACCACCTGCAAGAGAAAAGAGAAGTCAGAGGAGGGGGCAGCTGCCCCCTGCCCGCCTGGCACGGAGCTGGCAGCCCCCAGCTGCAGCCCAGGAGCCCTGCCCCTGGCACTGGGGGCACCCCCTGCCCACAGCACTCACCCGGGGGGGGTTGGCACAGCTACCAGCTGGAGAGCCAGCGGCGGAGGAAGGTGCCCAGGGCAGAGGGAGGGAGGCTGAGGCTGGGGGCCTGGAGCTGCTCCTGCCCTGGCCAGGTGCCCACGAACTGTGCCAGCTCCCCTGGGGCAGAGGGCACACAGCTGGCTCGGGGGGGCCCAGCCTGGTGCCCCCTGCCCCCTGGGTGCCACACTCCCAGGGCTGGCTCAGGGGGGTCCCAGCCCGGTGCCCCACCGCCCCCTGGGTGCCACACTCACGGTGATCCTCGCTGAGCAGCTCCTGGGGGCAGTGCCCATCCTGGCTGGGGGTGGTGCCAGGGGCCTGGTGCCCGCTGTGCCGCCTCACCGTCGTCTCCCTGTGCCCAAGGCTGTCCTGCACCGTCCTGCGCTCCTCCACCGCCTGGCACACAGCCCCCAGCCCTCAGCCCTGCCAGCCCCTGGGCACCCACAGCCAGGGCACCCAGGGCCATGGCACCGGCTGCACCCATGGGCAGCACAGCCCTGGCACTGGGCACAGCCATGGGCAGCACAGCCCTGGCATCAGCTGCACCCATGGGCAGCACAGCCCCTGGCCCTGGGCACAGCCATGGGCAGCACAGCCCTGGCATCAGCTGCACCCATGGGCATCACCCCCTGGCACTGGGCACAGCCACAGGCATCACCCCCCTGGCACTGGGCACAGCCATGGGCATCAGAGGCCTGGCCCTGAGCAGCCCAGGCCCTCACCCCCCCGGCAGTGGGCACCCCTGGCAGTGGTCACCCCCCTGGCAGTGGTCACCCCCCTGGCAGTGGGCAGCCCCTGGCAGTGGGCACCCCTGGCAGTGGGCACCCCTGGCAGCAGGCACCCCTGGCAGCAGGCACCCCTGGCACTCACCCCCGTCGGGCAGCGTCACCTGGGTGACGGCGACGCTCCGGCAGTAGCAGCTGCCCCTGGGCTCCTCAGGCCGCAGGATGGTGCCCAGGCCCCCCCTGGACACCTGGCAGTCCAGGTCTGTGGGCAGGAGGAGGCTCAGTGCCAGCAGGGTTGGCACCTGCCCCCCGTGCCCCTCCCCCGGCCCCGCCCCTGGCACCAACCTCCATCCTCCTTGGGGCCAGGGGCAGCCAGGCCAGGACCTTCCAGCTGCAAGGCAAAGGTGGCTGAGGGGTGGGCACAGCCTGGCACTGCCATGGCAGCTTCCAGGGGGGGCAGAGGGGAGGTTGGCACCAGGGTGGGATGGAGCTTTGGGGGGCAGAGGGGAGGTTGGCACAGAGGTGGTTGGCACAGGGGCTGGCAGCAGCCTTAGGAGGCAGAGAGGAGGTTGGCACAGGGGATGGGATGGAGCCTTGGGGGCAGAGAGCCTTGGCTGAGGGGTGGGCACAGCCTGGCACTGCCATGGCAGCTCCCAGGGGGGCAGAGGAGTGGTTGGCACAGGGGGTGGCAGCAGCCTCGGGGGGCAGAGGGGTGGTTGGCACAGGGGGTGGGATGGAGCCTTGGGGGCAGAGGGATGGTTGGCACAGGGGTGGTTGGCACAGGGGAGGTTGGCACCGCGGCTGGCAGCAGCCTCGGGGGGCAGAGGGGGGGTTGGCACAGGGAGGTTGGCACAGGGCTGCCTGGCACCGCGGCCTGGCAGCAGCCTCGGGGGGCACAGCTCTCACTCACCCCCGGGAAGGGGCTCCAGGGCCGGGCCGGCGCCGGGGCCGGGCCGGGGCCGTCCGGCAGCTTCAGCATGGAGTCCCGCAGCGGCCGCCCGGCGCTGCCGGCCCCGGAGCCGGGCAGGGAAGGCTCTGCGGGGCGGGGAGGACGCAGGTCGGGGCCGGTCCGGGGCCGGTCCGGTGCGGGGCCGGTGGGGCCGGTGCCGGTCCCGGCCGCCCGCGGGGGCTCCGTTCCGCCCCCCGAGCCCCGCCGAGCCCCCGCCGCGGGCAGCCTCCTTCCCCCTCCCTACCGAAAGGCTGCGGAGCTGCGGCCCAAGCCCCCTCCGAAGACCCCCAGGAGTTCGCCCACGTCCCGGAAGAGCTCCTGGAAGGCGCCGCCGGGAACGGAGCCGAAAGCGAAAGCGAAGTCCTGGGGAGGCTGCGCCGGGCCGGGGCCATCCTCATCCTCTTCGTCCTCCTCGTCCCACAGCCGGGAGCCGAACAGAGGGTCCCCGGGGGCTGGGGGCGAGAGCGGTGCTGACCCCCCCCGGGGCGGGAGCGGGGGGGGGGCGGGAAGGGGCAGGACCGCGGGCAGGGAGGGGCAGGGACAGACCCCGAGTGTGGGGCAGCCCTGGGGGGCAGGGGGGAGGTTGGCACCGGAGCTGGCAGCAGCCCTGGGGGGCAGAGGGGAGGTTGGCACCGGGGCTGGCAGCAGCCTGGGGGGCAGAGGGGAGGTTGGCACCGGGGGCTGGCAGCAGCCTGGGGGGCAGAGGGAGGTTGGCACCGGGGGCTGGCAGCAGCCTGGGGGGCAGAGGGCTGCCTGGCACCGGGGCTGGCAGCAGCCTGGGGGCAGAGGGCTGCCTGGCACCGGGGGCTGCCTGGCAGCGGGGGCTGCGCCCCGGCCCTGCCCCCCTCCCGCAGCTCCTCGCCCTCTGCGGCTCGGCCCCGGCCGTGACCACCTCCGCGCAGAAGGGCACCGGGGCCGGGGTCACCGGGCCCGGGGGGGGGGGGGGGGCTCCGGGGCGGGGCCCTGCGCAGCGCAGGGGGCGGCCGGGAGGGGGGTGAGGGGCGGCCGGGAGGGGAGGGGTCGCGCCGGTACCTGCCGCGCCCCGGGAAGCCGAAGAAGCCTCGGAAGGCCTCGTAGAAGCTCATCGCCCTCCGCCGCAGGGACGCGCGGCCGTAAAGCGCCGCTGCCGCGTGGCGCAACTGTCGTAAAGCGCCGCTGCTGCATAGCGCCACTGCTGGGACGCGCTGCCGTAAGGCGCCGCTGCTGGGACGCCGCTGCCGTAAAGCGCCGCTGCTGGGACGCGCGGCCGCGAAGCGCAGCTGCCGTAAAGCGCCGGCGGCTGCTGTCGCGCAGCGGCTCCGCAGGGCGCCTGCAGGGCTCCCCCCCCGAGGCCGCTCCCGGCCCCCCCCCGAGAGCCATTGGCCCCGGGCCGGGCTGCAGCCTGCGGGGACCCAGGGCGTGCAGAAGGCACCGAGGCAGCTGCAGCCCTCCCCGGGAACGGAGCCAGGGCTGGGAAGGAGCCTGGAGGGCAGCGGGGCCAAGGCAGCACTGCCCCAGCACCCCCCCAGGGCCCTCAGCACCACAGCTCCAGGAGACCCCTCCAGGGCTGGGGACTCCACCACTGCCCCTGGGCCAGGCCTGGGCCAAGCCCCCAGGGGCAGAAATTGTTCCCCAGGTCCAAGCTGAACCTCCCCTGGGGCAGCCCTGAGCTCCTCTGCTCTGCTCCTGGCCCTTGGCCCCAGAGCCCAACCCCCAGCCTGGCTCCAGCCTCCTCCCAGGGAGCTGCAGGCAGCCAGGAGGTCTCCCCCCAGCCTCCTCCTCCCCCACCCCCACCAGCTCCTTCCCCAGCCCCTTCCCTGCCCCCTCCCCACCCCCTCGATCTCCTTCTGGCCCTGAGGAGCCCAACCCTGCCCCAGGCTGCCAGCTGTGCCCTCCCCAGTGCCCAGTCCCAGGGGCTGATCCCTTCCTGACCTTGCAGCACCTTCTGTGCTTCTCCAAGGTGGCCTCTCTCCCCCTCCCCTCCCCTGGTGTCCCCCCCCCACCCCCCCGACCTTCCCTGGAGCCCCCGTGGGGAGGAGTGGGGGTGGGGAGCAGCCCTGAGCCAGAGAAGCAGAGCAGGGGGCAAGGGGGAGGGAGCTGCACCCAGCATGGGCAGAGGCAGGGATGGAGCTGGGGGCAGGGCAGGGAGGGAGTCCCTGGCTTGGGGAAGGGACAGGAGAGAAGGAGGGGGAGAGGGGAACCTTGTCCCTGTGCTGGGAAGGGACCTTGGAGGTCCAACCTCCCTGCCCTGGGATGCTGCTCCCCAGCAGATCAGAGTCACAGCAGGGGTTGGAACCTTTGGATCCTCCAGCTCTGAGCCCCCCTGCCGTGGGCAGGACACCTCCCCCTGGATCAGAGGTTCCAAGCATCACAGAAGTGTCAGGGCTGGGAGGGAGCTCAAGAATGCATCCAGCCCCAACCCCCTGCCCTGGGCTGGGACAGCTCACAGTGGATCAGAGAGTAGTCAGGGCTGGAAGGGACCCCAAGGACCCTCCAGTCCCAACCCCCCCTGGAAGAGACCCCAAGGACC
>NW_027144906.1:0-30756 GCF_026170545.1 Melanerpes formicivorus
AAATTGGATTTGGTGCTAGGTCTTTCCCTTTAGGTTTTACCCCAACAATGTTTTCATTAGTTTCGCTCACTCTCGAAATCAAGCATTTTACAGCGGGTTGGAGCAGCCTGTATCTCAGCACAGGAATAAGGTAGGGAAGAATTCTAAGGATCATTTTGACTGCCTCCAGAAGTTAGATCAGATGGCAAATTGGATTTGGTGCTAGGTCTTTCCCTTTAGGTTTTACCCCAACAATGTTTTCATTAGTTTCGCTCACTCTCGAAATCAAGCATTTTACAGCAGGTTGGAGCAGCCTGTATCTCAGCACAGGAATAAGGTAGGGAAGAATTCTAAGGATCATTTTGACTGCCTCCAGAAGTTAGATCAGATGGCAAATTGGATTTGGTGCTAGGTCTTTCCCTTTAGGTTTTACCCCAACAATGTTTTCATTAGTTTCGCTCACTCTCGAAATCAAGCATTTTACAGCAGGTTGGAGCAGCCTGTATCTCAGCACAGGAATAAGGTAGGGAAGAATTCTAAGGATCATTTTGACTGCCTCCAGAAGTTAGATCAGATGGCAAATTGGATTTGGTGCTAGGTCTTTCCCTTTAGGTTTTACCCCAACAATGTTTTCATTAGTTTCGCTCACTCTCGAAATCAAGCATTTTACAGCAGGTTGGAGCAGCCTGTATCTCAGCACAGGAATAAGGTAGGGAAGAATTCTAAGGCTCATTTTGACTGCCTCCAGAAGTTAGATCAGATGGCAAATTGGATTTGGTGCTAGGTCTTTCCCTTTAGGTTTTACCCCAACAATGTTTTCATTAGTTTCGCTCACTCTCGAAATCAAGCATTTTACAGCAGGTTGGAGCAGCCTGTATCTCAGCACAGGAATAAGGTAGGGAAGAATTCTAAGGCTCATTTTGACTGCCTCCAGAAGTTAGATCAGATGGCAAATTGGATTTGGTGCTAGGTCTTTCCCTTTAGGTTTTACCCCAACAATGTTTTCATTAGTTTCGCTCACTCTCGAAATCAAGCATTTTACAGCAGGTTGGAGCAGCCTGTATCTCAGCACAGGAATAAGGTAGGGAAGAATTCTAAGGCTCATTTTGACTGCCTCCAGAAGTTAGATCAGATGGCAAATTGGATTTGGTGCTAGGTCTTTCCCTTTAGGTTTTACCCCAACAATGTTTTCATTAGTTTCGCTCACTCTCGAAATCAAGCATTTTACAGCAGGTTGGAGCAGCCTGTATCTCAGCACAGGAATAAGGTAGGGAAGAATTCTAAGGCTCATTTTGACTGCCTCCAGAAGTTAGATCAGATGGCAAATTGGATTTGGTGCTAGGTCTTTCCCTTTAGGTTTTACCCCAACAATGTTTTCATTAGTTTCGCTCACTCTCGAAATCAAGCATTTTACAGCAGGTTGGAGCAGCCTGTATCTCAGCACAGGAATAAGGTAGGGAAGAATTCTAAGGCTCATTTTGACTGCCTCCAGAAGTTAGATCAGATGGCAAATTGGATTTGGTGCTAGGTCTTTCCCTTTAGGTTTTACCCCAACAATGTTTTCATTAGTTTCGCTCACTCTCGAAATCAAGCATTTTAAAGCAGGTTGGAGCAGCCTGTATCTCAGCACAGGAATAAGGTAGGGAAGAATTCTAAGGATCATTTTGACTGCCTCCAGAAGGTAGATTAGATGGCAAATTGGATTTGGTGCTAGGTCTTTCCCTTTAGGTTTTACCCCAACAATGTTTTCATTAGTTTCGCTCACTCTCGAAAACAAGCATTTTACAGCAGGTTGGAGCAGCCTGTATCTCAGCACAGGAATAAGGTAGGGAAGAATTCTAAGGATCATTTTGACTGCCTCCAGAAGTTAGATCAGATGGCAAATTGGATTTGGTGCTAGGTCTTTCCCTTTAGGTTTTACCCCAACAATGTTTTCATTAGTTTCGCTCACTCTCGAAATCAAGCATTTTACAGCAGGTTGCAGCAGCCTGTATCTCAGCACAGGAATAAGGTAGGGAAGAATTCTAAGGATCATTTTGACTGCCTCCAGAAGTTAGATCAGATGGCAAATTGGATTTGGTGCTAGGTCTTTCCCTTTAGGTTTTACCCCAACAATGTTTTCATTAGTTTCGCTCACTCTCGAAATCAAGCATTTTACAGCAGGTTGGAGCAGCCTGTATCTCAGCACAGGAATAAGGTAGGGAAGAATTCTAAGGCTCATTTTGACTGCCTCCAGAAGTTAGATCAGATGGCAAATTGGATTTGGTGCTAGGTCTTTCCCTTTAGGTTTTACCCCAACAATGTTTTCATTAGTTTCGCTCACTCTCGAAATCAAGCATTTTACAGCAGGTTGGAGCAGCCTGTATCTCAGCACAGGAATAAGGTAGGGAAGAATTCAAATGCTCATTTTGACTGCCTCCAGAAGTTAGATCAGATGGCAAATTGGATTTGGTGCTAGGTCTTTCCCTTTAGGTTTTACCCCAACAATGTTTTCATTAGTTTCGCTCACTCTCGAAATCAAGCATTTTACAGCAGGTTGGAGCAGCCTGTATCTCAGCACAGGAATAAGGTAGGGAAGAATTCAAATGCTCATTTTGACTGCCTCCAGAAGTTAGATCAGATGGCAAATTGGATTTGGTGCTAGGTCTTTCCCTTTAGGTTTTACCCCAACAATGTTTTCATTAGTTTCGCTCACTCTCGAAATCAAGCATTTTACAGCAGGTTGGAGCAGCCTGTATCTCAGCACAGGAATAAGGTAGGGAAGAATTCTAAGGATCATTTTGACTGCCTCCAGAAGTTAGATCAGATGGCAAATTGGATTTGGTGCTAGGTCTTTCCCTTTAGGTTTTACCCCAACAATGTTTTCATTAGTTTCGCTCACTCTCGAAATCAAGCATTTTACAGCAGGTTGCAGCAGCCTGTATCTCAGCACAGGAATAAGGTAGGGAAGAATTCTAAGGCTCATTTTGACTGCCTCCAGAAGTTAGATCAGATGGCAAATTGGATTTGGTGCTAGGTCTTTCCCTTTAGGTTTTACCCCAACAATGTTTTCATTAGTTTCGCTCACTCTCGAAATCAAGCATTTTACAGCAGGTTGGAGCAGCCTGTATCTCAGCACAGGAATAAGGTAGGGAAGAATTCAAAGGCTCATTTTGACTGCCTCCAGAAGTTAGATCAGATGGCAAATTGGATTTGGTGCTAGGTCTTTCCCTTTAGGTTTTACCCCAACAATGTTTTCATTAGTTTCGCTCACTCTCGAAATCAAGCATTTTACAGCAGGTTGGAGCAGCCTGTATCTCAGCACAGGAATAAGGTAGGGAAGAATTCTAAGGCTCATTTTGACTGCCTCCAGAAGTTAGATCAGATGGCAAATTGGATTTGGTGCTAGGTCTTTCCCTTTAGGTTTTACCCCAACAATGTTTTCATTAGTTTCGCTCACTCTCGAAATCAAGCATTTTACAGCAGGTTGGAGCAGCCTGTATCTCAGCACAGGAATAAGGTAGGGAAGAATTCTAAGGCTCATTTTGACTGCCTCCAGAAGTTAGATCAGATGGCAAATTGGATTTGGTGCTAGGTCTTTCCCTTTAGGTTTTACCCCAACAATGTTTTCATTAGTTTCGCTCACTCTCGAAATCAAGCATTTTACAGCAGGTTGGAGCAGCCTGTATCTCAGCACAGGAATAAGGTAGGGAAGAATTCTAAGGATCATTTTGACTGCCTCCAGAAGTTAGATCAGATGGCAAATTGGATTTGGTGCTAGGTCTTTCCCTTTAGGTTTTACCCCAACAATGTTTTCATTAGTTTCGCTCACTCTCGAAATCAAGCATTTTACAGCAGGTTGGAGCAGCCTGTATCTCAGCACAGGAATAAGGTAGGGAAGAATTCTAAGGCTCATTTTGACTGCCTCCAGAAGTTAGATCAGATGGCAAATTGGATTTGGTGCTAGGTCTTTCCCTTTAGGTTTTACCCCAACAATGTTTTCATTAGTTTCGCTCACTCTCGAAATCAAGCATTTTACAGCAGGTTGGAGCAGCCTGTATCTCAGCACAGGAATAAGGTAGGGAAGAATTCTAAGGATCATTTTGACTGCCTCCAGAAGTTAGATCAGATGGCAAATTGGATTTGGTGCTAGGTCTTTCCCTTTAGGTTTTACCCCAACAATGTTTTCATTAGTTTCGCTCACTCTCGAAATCAAGCATTTTACAGCAGGTTGGAGCAGCCTGTATCTCAGCACAGGAATAAGGTAGGGAAGAATTCTAAGGATCATTTTGACTGCCTCCAGAAGTTAGATCAGATGGCAAATTGGATTTGGTGCTAGGTCTTTCCCTTTAGGTTTTACCCCAACAATGTTTTCATTAGTTTCGCTCACTCTCGAAATCAAGCATTTTACAGCAGGTTGGAGCAGCCTGTATCTCAGCACAGGAATAAGGTAGGGAAGAATTCTAAGGATCATTTTGACTGCCTCCAGAAGTTAGATCAGATGGCAAATTGGATTTGGTGCTAGGTCTTTCCCTTTAGGTTTTACCCCAACAATGTTTTCATTAGTTTCGCTCACTCTCGAAATCAAGCATTTTACAGCAGGTTGCAGCAGCCTGTATCTCAGCACAGGAATAAGGTAGGGAAGAATTCTAAGGCTCATTTTGACTGCCTCCAGAAGTTAGATCAGATGGCAAATTGGATTTGGTGCTAGGTCTTTCCCTTTAGGTTTTACCCCAACAATGTTTTCATTAGTTTCGCTCACTCTCGAAATCAAGCATTTTACAGCAGGTTGGAGCAGCCTGTATCTCAGCACAGGAATAAGGTAGGGAAGAATTCAAATGCTCATTTTGACTGCCTCCAGAAGTTAGATCAGATGGCAAATTGGATTTGGTGCTAGGTCTTTCCCTTTAGGTTTTACCCCAACAATGTTTTCATTAGTTTCGCTCACTCTCGAAATCAAGCATTTTACAGCAGGTTGGAGCAGCCTGTATCTCAGCACAGGAATAAGGTAGGGAAGAATTCTAAGGATCATTTTGACTGCCTCCAGAAGTTAGATCAGATGGCAAATTGGATTTGGTGCTAGGTCTTTCCCTTTAGGTTTTACCCCAACAATGTTTTCATTAGTTTCGCTCACTCTCGAAATCAAGCATTTTACAGCAGGTTGCAGCAGCCTGTATCTCAGCACAGGAATAAGGTAGGGAAGAATTCTAAGGCTCATTTTGACTGCCTCCAGAAGTTAGATCAGATGGCAAATTGGATTTGGTGCTAGGTCTTTCCCTTTAGGTTTTACCCCAACAATGTTTTCATTAGTTTCGCTCACTCTCGAAATCAAGCATTTTACAGCAGGTTGGAGCAGCCTGTATCTCAGCACAGGAATAAGGTAGGGAAGAATTCTAAGGATCATTTTGACTGCCTCCAGAAGTTAGATCAGATGGCAAATTGGATTTGGTGCTAGGTCTTTCCCTTTAGGTTTTACCCCAACAATGTTTTCATTAGTTTCGCTCACTCTCGAAATCAAGCATTTTACAGCAGGTTGGAGCAGCCTGTATCTCAGCACAGGAATAAGGTAGGGAAGAATTCTAAGGCTCATTTTGACTGCCTCCAGAAGTTAGATCAGATGGCAAATTGGATTTGGTGCTAGGTCTTTCCCTTTAGGTTTTACCCCAACAATGTTTTCATTAGTTTCGCTCACTCTCGAAATCAAGCATTTTACAGCAGGTTGGAGCAGCCTGTATCTCAGCACAGGAATAAGGTAGGGAAGAATTCTAAGGATCATTTTGACTGCCTCCAGAAGTTAGATCAGATGGCAAGTTGGATTTGGTGCTAGGTCTTTCCCTTTAGGTTTTACCCCAACAATGTTTTCATTAGTTTCGCTCACTCTCGAAATCAAGCATTTTACAGCAGGTTGGAGCAGCCTGTATCTCAGCACAGGAATAAGGTAGGGAAGAATTCTAAGGATCATTTTGACTGCCTCCAGAAGTTAGATCAGATGGTAAATTGGATTTGGTGCTAGGTCTTTCCCTTTAGGTTTTACCCCAACAATGTTTTCATTAGTTTCGCTCACTCTCGAAATCAAGCATTTTACAGCAGGTTGGAGCAGCCTGTATCTCAGCACAGGAATAAGGTAGGGAAGAATTCTAAGGATCATTTTGACTGCCTCCAGAAGTTAGATCAGATGGCAAATTGGATTTGGTGCTAGGTCTTTCCCTTTAGGTTTTACCCCAACAATGTTTTCATTAGTTTCGCTCACTCTCGAAATCAAGCATTTTACAGCAGGTTGGAGCAGCCTGTATCTCAGCACAGGAATAAGGTAGGGAAGAATTCTAAGGCTCATTTTGACTGCCTCCAGAAGTTAGATCAGATGGCAAATTGGATTTGGTGCTAGGTCTTTCCCTTTAGGTTTTACCCCAACAATGTTTTCATTAGTTTCGCTCACTCTCGAAATCAAGCATTTTACAGCAGGTTGGAGCAGCCTGTATCTCAGCACAGGAATAAGGTAGGGAAGAATTCTAAGGCTCATTTTGACTGCCTCCAGAAGTTAGATCAGATGGCAAATTGGATTTGGTGCTAGGTCTTTCCCTTTAGGTTTTACCCCAACAATGTTTTCATTAGTTTCGCTCACTCTCGAAATCAAGCATTTTACAGCAGGTTGGAGCAGCCTGTATCTCAGCACAGGAATAAGGTAGGGAAGAATTCTAAGGATCATTTTGACTGCCTCCAGAAGTTAGATCAGATGGCAAGTTGGATTTGGTGCTAGGTCTTTCCCTTTAGGTTTTACCCCAACAATGTTTTCATTAGTTTCGCTCACTCTCGAAATCAAGCATTTTACAGCAGGTTGGAGCAGCCTGTATCTCAGCACAGGAATAAGGTAGGGAAGAATTCTAAGGATCATTTTGACTGCCTCCAGAAGTTAGATCAGATGGTAAATTGGATTTGGTGCTAGGTCTTTCCCTTTAGGTTTTACCCCAACAATGTTTTCATTAGTTTCGCTCACTCTCGAAATCAAGCATTTTACAGCAGGTTGGAGCAGCCTGTATCTCAGCACAGGAATAAGGTAGGGAAGAATTCTAAGGATCATTTTGACTGCCTCCAGAAGTTAGATCAGATGGCAAATTGGATTTGGTGCTAGGTCTTTCCCTTTAGGTTTTACCCCAACAATGTTTTCATTAGTTTCGCTCACTCTCGAAATCAAGCATTTTACAGCAGGTTGGAGCAGCCTGTATCTCAGCACAGGAATAAGGTAGGGAAGAATTCTAAGGCTCATTTTGACTGCCTCCAGAAGTTAGATCAGATGGCAAATTGGATTTGGTGCTAGGTCTTTCCCTTTAGGTTTTACCCCAACAATGTTTTCATTAGTTTCGCTCACTCTCGAAATCAAGCATTTTACAGCAGGTTGGAGCAGCCTGTATCTCAGCACAGGAATAAGGTAGGGAAGAATTCTAAGGCTCATTTTGACTGCCTCCAGAAGTTAGATCAGATGGCAAATTGGATTTGCTGCTAGGTCTTTCCCTTTAGGTTTTACCCCAACAATGTTTTCATTAGTTTCGCTCACTCTCGAAATCAAGCATTTTACAGCAGGTTGGAGCAGCCTGTATCTCAGCACAGGAATAAGGTAGGGAAGAATTCAAAGGATCATTTTGACTGCCTCCAGAAGTTAGATCAGATGGCAAATTGGATTTGGTGCTAGGTCTTTCCCTTTAGGTTTTACCCCAACAATGTTTTCATTAGTTTCGCTCACTCTCGAAATCAAGCATTTTACAGCAGGTTGGAGCAGCCTGTATCTCAGCACAGGAATAAGGTAGGGAAGAATTCTAAGGCTCATTTTGACTGCCTCCAGAAGTTAGATCAGATGGCAAATTGGATTTGGTGCTAGGTCTTTCCCTTTAGGTTTTACCCCAACAATGTTTTCATTAGTTTCGCTCACTCTCGAAATCAAGCATTTTACAGCAGGTTGGAGCAGCCTGTATCTCAGCACAGGAATAAGGTAGGGAAGAATTCTAAGGCTCATTTTGACTGCCTCCAGAAGTTAGATCAGATGGCAAATTGGATTTGGTGCTAGGTCTTTCCCTTTAGGTTTTACCCCAACAATGTTTTCATTAGTTTCGCTCACTCTCGAAATCAAGCATTTTACAGCAGGTTGGAGCAGCCTGTATCTCAGCACAGGAATAAGGTAGGGAAGAATTCTAAGGATCATTTTGACTGCCTCCAGAAGTTAGATCAGATGGCAAATTGGATTTGGTGCTAGGTCTTTCCCTTTAGGTTTTACCCCAACAATGTTTTCATTAGTTTCGCTCACTCTCGAAATCAAGCATTTTACAGCAGGTTGGAGCAGCCTGTATCTCAGCACAGGAATAAGGTAGGGAAGAATTCTAAGGCTCATTTTGACTGCCTCCAGAAGTTAGATCAGATGGCAAATTGGATTTGGTGCTAGGTCTTTCCCTTTAGGTTTTACCCCAACAATGTTTTCATTAGTTTCGCTCACTCTCGAAATCAAGCATTTTACAGCAGGTTGGAGCAGCCTGTATCTCAGCACAGGAATAAGGTAGGGAAGAATTCTAAGGCTCATTTTGACTGCCTCCAGAAGTTAGATCAGATGGCAAATTGGATTTGGTGCTAGGTCTTTCCCTTTAGGTTTTACCCCAACAATGTTTTCATTAGTTTCGATCACTCTCGAAATCAAGCATTTTACAGCAGGTTGGAGCAGCCTGTATCTCAGCACAGGAATAAGGTAGGGAAGAATTCTAAGGATCATTTTGACTGCCTCCAGAAGTTAGATCAGATGGCAAATTGGATTTGGTGCTAGGTCTTTCCCTTTAGGTTTTTACCCCAACAATGTTTTCATTAGTTTCGCTCACTCTCGAAATCAAGCATTTTACAGCAGGTTGGAGCAGCCTGTATCTCAGCACAGGAATAAGGTAGGGAAGAATTCTAAGGCTCATTTTGACTGCCTCCAGAAGTTAGATCAGATGGCAAATTGGATTTGGTGCTAGGTCTTTCCCTTTAGGTTTTACCCCAACAATGTTTTCATTAGTTTCGCTCACTCTCGAAATCAAGCATTTTACAGCAGGTTGGAGCAGCCTGTATCTCAGCACAGGAATAAGGTAGGGAAGAATTCTAAGGCTCATTTTGACTGCCTCCAGAAGTTAGATCAGATGGCAAATTGGATTTGGTGCTAGGTCTTTCCCTTTAGGTTTTACCCCAACAATGTTTTCATTAGTTTCGCTCACTCTCGAAATCAAGCATTTTACAGCAGGTTGGAGCAGCCTGTATCTCAGCACAGGAATAAGGTAGGGAAGAATTCAAATGCTCATTTTGACTGCCTCCAGAAGTTAGATCAGATGGCAAATTGGATTTGGTGCTAGGTCTTTCCCTTTAGGTTTTACCCCAACAATGTTTTCATTAGTTTCGCTCACTCTCGAAATCAAGCATTTTACAGCAGGTTGGAGCAGCCTGTATCTCAGCACAGGAATAAGGTAGGGAAGAATTCTAAGGATCATTTTGACTGCCTCCAGAAGTTAGATCAGATGGCAAATTGGATTTGGTGCTAGGTCTTTCCCTTTAGGTTTTACCCCAACAATGTTTTCATTAGTTTCGCTCACTCTCGAAATCAAGCATTTTACAGCAGGTTGGAGCAGCCTGTATCTCAGCACAGGAATAAGGTAGGGAAGAATTCTAAGGCTCATTTTGACTGCCTCCAGAAGTTAGATCAGATGGCAAATTGGATTTGGTGCTAGGTCTTTCCCTTTAGGTTTTACCCCAACAATGTTTTCATTAGTTTCGCTCACTCTCGAAATCAAGCATTTTACAGCAGGTTGGAGCAGCCTGTATCTCAGCACAGGAATAAGGTAGGGAAGAATTCTAAGGCTCATTTTGACTGCCTCCAGAAGTTAGATCAGATGGCAAATTGGATTTGGTGCTAGGTCTTTCCCTTTAGGTTTTACCCCAACAATGTTTTCATTAGTTTCGCTCACTCTCGAAATCAAGCATTTTACAGCAGGTTGGAGCAGCCTGTATCTCAGCACAGGAATAAGGTAGGGAAGAATTCTAAGGCTCATTTTGACTGCCTCCAGAAGTTAGATCAGATGGCAAATTGGATTTGGTGCTAGGTCTTTCCCTTTAGGTTTTACCCCAACAATGTTTTCATTAGTTTCGCTCACTCTCGAAATCAAGCATTTTACAGCAGGTTGGAGCAGCCTGTATCTCAGCACAGGAATAAGGTAGGGCAGAATTCTAAGGATCATTTTGACTGCCTCCAGAAGTTAGATCAGATGGCAAATTGGATTTGGTGCTAGGTCTTTCCCTTTAGGTTTTACCCCAACAATGTTTTCATTAGTTTCGCTCACTCTCGAAATCAAGCATTTTACAGCAGGTTGGAGCAGCCTGTATCTCAGCACAGGAATAAGGTAGGGAAGAATTCTAAGGCTCATTTTGACTGCCTCCAGAAGTTAGATCAGATGGCAAATTGGATTTGGTGCTAGGTCTTTCCCTTTAGGTTTTACCCCAACAATGTTTTCATTAGTTTCGCTCACTCTCGAAATCAAGCATTTTACAGCAGGTTGGAGCAGCCTGTATCTCAGCACAGGAATAAGGTAGGGAAGAATTCTAAGGCTCATTTTGACTGCCTCCAGAAGTTAGATCAGATGGCAAATTGGATTTGGTGCTAGGTCTTTCCCTTTAGGTTTTACCCCAACAATGTTTTCATTAGTTTCGCTCACTCTCGAAATCAAGCATTTTACAGCAGGTTGGAGCAGCCTGTATCTCAGCACAGGAATAAGGTAGGGAAGAATTCTAAGGCTCATTTTGACTGCCTCCAGAAGTTAGATCAGATGGCAAATTGGATTTGGTGCTAGGTCTTTCCCTTTAGGTTTTACCCCAACAATG
The DNA here is from genome assembly GCF_026170545.1 of Melanerpes formicivorus. Taxonomy (NCBI): domain Eukaryota; kingdom Metazoa; phylum Chordata; class Aves; order Piciformes; family Picidae; genus Melanerpes; species Melanerpes formicivorus. Next base: position 10,840 of record NW_027144906.1, read on the forward strand.
TTTTCATTAGTTTCGCTCACTCTCGAAATCAAGCATTTTACAGCAGGTTGGAGCAGCCTGTATCTCAGCACAGGAATAAGGTAGGGAAGAATTCTAAGGCTCATTTTGACTGCCTCCAGAAGTTAGATCAGATGGCAAATTGGATTTGGTGCTAGGTCTTTCCCTTTAGGTTTTACCCCAACAATGTTTTCATTAGTTTCGCTCACTCTCGAAATCAAGCATTTTACAGCAGGTTGGAGCAGCCTGTATCTCAGCACAGGAATAAGGTAGGGAAGAATTCTAAGGCTCATTTTGACTGCCTCCAGAAGTTAGATCAGATGGCAAATTGGATTTGGTGCTAGGTCTTTCCCTTTAGGTTTTACCCCAACAATGTTTTCATTAGTTTCGCTCACTCTCGAAATCAAGCATTTTACAGCAGGTTGGAGCAGCCTGTATCTCAGCACAGGAATAAGGTAGGGAAGAATTCTAAGGATCATTTTGACTGCCTCCAGAAGTTAGATCAGATGGCAAATTGGATTTGGTGCTAGGTCTTTCCCTTTAGGTTTTACCCCAACAATGTTTTCATTAGTTTCGCTCACTCTCGAAATCAAGCATTTTACAGCAGGTTGGAGCAGCCTGTATCTCAGCACAGGAATAAGGTAGGGAAGAATTCTAAGGCTCATTTTGACTGCCTCCAGAAGTTAGATCAGATGGCAAATTGGATTTGGTGCTAGGTCTTTCCCTTTAGGTTTTACCCCAACAATGTTTTCATTAGTTTCGCTCACTCTCGAAATCAAGCATTTTACAGCAGGTTGGAGCAGCCTGTATCTCAGCACAGGAATAAGGTAGGGAAGAATTCTAAGGATCATTTTGACTGCCTCCAGAAGTTAGATCAGATGGCAAATTGGATTTGGTGCTAGGTCTTTCCCTTTAGGTTTTACCCCAACAATGTTTTCATTAGTTTCGCTCACTCTCGAAATCAAGCATTTTACAGCAGGTTGGAGCAGCCTGTATCTCAGCACAGGAATAAGGTAGGGAAGAATTCTAAGGATCATTTTGACTGCCTCCAGAAGTTAGATCAGATGGCAAATTGGATTTGGTGCTAGGTCTTTCCCTTTAGGTTTTACCCCAACAATGTTTTCATTAGTTTCGCTCACTCTCGAAATCAAGCATTTTACAGCAGGTTGGAGCAGCCTGTATCTCAGCACAGGAATAAGGTAGGGAAGAATTCTAAGGATCATTTTGACTGCCTCCAGAAGTTAGATCAGATGGCAAATTGGATTTGGTGCTAGGTCTTTCCCTTTAGGTTTTACCCCAACAATGTTTTCATTAGTTTCGCTCACTCTCGAAATCAAGCATTTTACAGCAGGTTGGAGCAGCCTGTATCTCAGCACAGGAATAAGGTAGGGAAGAATTCTAAGGATCATTTTGACTGCCTCCAGAAGTTAGATCAGATGGCAAATTGGATTTGGTGCTAGGTCTTTCCCTTTAGGTTTTACCCCAACAATGTTTTCATTAGTTTCGCTCACTCTCGAAATCAAGCATTTTACAGCAGGTTGGAGCAGCCTGTATCTCAGCACAGGAATAAGGTAGGGAAGAATTCAAAGGCTCATTTTGACTGCCTCCAGAAGTTAGATCAGATGGCAAATTGGATTTGGTGCTAGGTCTTTCCCTTTAGGTTTTACCCCAACAATGTTTTCATTAGTTTCGCTCACTCTCGAAATCAAGCATTTTACAGCAGGTTGGAGCAGCCTGTATCTCAGCACAGGAATAAGGTAGGGAAGAATTCTAAGGATCATTTTGACTGCCTCCAGAAGTTAGATCAGATGGCAAATTGGATTTGGTGCTAGGTCTTTCCCTTTAGGTTTTACCCCAACAATGTTTTCATTAGTTTCGCTCACTCTCGAAATCAAGCATTTTACAGCAGGTTGCAGCAGCCTGTATCTCAGCACAGGAATAAGGTAGGGAAGAATTCTAAGGCTCATTTTGACTGCCTCCAGAAGTTAGATCAGATGGCAAATTGGATTTGGTGCTAGGTCTTTCCCTTTAGGTTTTACCCCAACAATGTTTTCATTAGTTTCGCTCACTCTCGAAATCAAGCATTTTACAGCAGGTTGGAGCAGCCTGTATCTCAGCACAGGAATAAGGTAGGGAAGAATTCTAAGGATCATTTTGACTGCCTCCAGAAGTTAGATCAGATGGCAAATTGGATTTGGTGCTAGGTCTTTCCCTTTAGGTTTTACCCCAACAATGTTTTCATTAGTTTCGCTCACTCTCGAAATCAAGCATTTTACAGCAGGTTGGAGCAGCCTGTATCTCAGCACAGGAATAAGGTAGGGAAGAATTCTAAGGCTCATTTTGACTGCCTCCAGAAGTTAGATCAGATGGCAAATTGGATTTGGTGCTAGGTCTTTCCCTTTAGGTTTTACCCCAACAATGTTTTCATTAGTTTCGCTCACTCTCGAAATCAAGCATTTTACAGCAGGTTGGAGCAGCCTGTATCTCAGCACAGGAATAAGGTAGGGAAGAATTCTAAGGATCATTTTGACTGCCTCCAGAAGTTAGATCAGATGGCAAGTTGGATTTGGTGCTAGGTGTTTCCCTTTAGGTTTTACCCCAACAATGTTTTCATTAGTTTCGCTCACTCTCGAAATCAAGCATTTTACAGCAGGTTGGAGCAGCCTGTATCTCAGCACAGGAATAAGGTAGGGAAGAATTCTAAGGCTCATTTTGACTGCCTCCAGAAGTTAGATCAGATGGTAAATTGGATTTGGTGCTAGGTCTTTCCCTTTAGGTTTTACCCCAACAATGTTTTCATTAGTTTCGCTCACTCTCGAAATCAAGCATTTTACAGCAGGTTGCAGCAGCCTGTATCTCAGCACAGGAATAAGGTAGGGAAGAATTCTAAGGCTCATTTTGACTGCCTCCAGAAGTTAGATCAGATGGCAAATTGGATTTGCTGCTAGGTCTTTCCCTTTAGGTTTTACCCCAACAATGTTTTCATTAGTTTCGCTCACTCTCGAAATCAAGCATTTTACAGCAGGTTGGAGCAGCCTGTATCTCAGCACAGGAATAAGGTAGGGAAGAATTCTAAGGCTCATTTTGACTGCCTCCAGAAGTTAGATCAGATGGCAAATTGGATTTGGTGCTAGGTCTTTCCCTTTAGGTTTTACCCCAACAATGTTTTCATTAGTTTCGCTCACTCTCGAAATCAAGCATTTTACAGCAGGTTGGAGCAGCCTGTATCTCAGCACAGGAATAAGGTAGGGAAGAATTCTAAGGATCATTTTGACTGCCTCCAGAAGTTAGATCAGATGGCAAATTGGATTTGGTGCTAGGTCTTTCCCTTTAGGTTTTACCCCAACAATGTTTTCATTAGTTTCGCTCACTCTCGAAATCAAGCATTTTACAGCAGGTTGGAGCAGCCTGTATCTCAGCACAGGAATAAGGTAGGGAAGAATTCTAAGGCTCATTTTGACTGCCTCCAGAAGTTAGATCAGATGGCAAATTGGATTTGGTGCTAGGTCTTTCCCTTTAGGTTTTACCCCAACAATGTTTTCATTAGTTTCGCTCACTCTCGAAATCAAGCATTTTACAGCAGGTTGGAGCAGCCTGTATCTCAGCACAGGAATAAGGTAGGGAAGAATTCTAAGGATCATTTTGACTGCCTCCAGAAGTTAGATCAGATGGCAAATTGGATTTGGTGCTAGGTCTTTCCCTTTAGGTTTTACCCCAACAATGTTTTCATTAGTTTCGATCACTCTCGAAAACAAGCATTTTACAGCAGGTTGGAGCAGCCTGTATCTCAGCACAGGAATAAGGTAGGGAAGAATTCTAAGGATCATTTTGACTGCCTCCAGAAGTTAGATCAGATGGCAAATTGGATTTGGTGCTAGGTCTTTCCCTTTAGGTTTTACCCCAACAATGTTTTCATTAGTTTCGCTCACTCTCGAAATCAAGCATTTTACAGCAGGTTGCAGCAGCCTGTATCTCAGCACAGGAATAAGGTAGGGAAGAATTCTAAGGCTCATTTTGACTGCCTCCAGAAGTTAGATCAGATGGCAAATTGGATTTGGTGCTAGGTCTTTCCCTTTAGGTTTTACCCCAACAATGTTTTCATTAGTTTCGCTCACTCTCGAAATCAAGCATTTTACAGCAGGTTGGAGCAGCCTGTATCTCAGCACAGGAATAAGGTAGGGAAGAATTCTAAGGCTCATTTTGACTGCCTCCAGAAGTTAGATCAGATGGCAAATTGGATTTGGTGCTAGGTCTTTCCCTTTAGGTTTTACCCCAACAATGTTTTCATTAGTTTCGCTCACTCTCGAAATCAAGCATTTTACAGCAGGTTGGAGCAGCCTGTATCTCAGCACAGGAATAAGGTAGGGAAGAATTCTAAGGCTCATTTTGACTGCCTCCAGAAGTTAGATCAGATGGCAAATTGGATTTGGTGCTAGGTCTTTCCCTTTAGGTTTTACCCCAACAATGTTTTCATTAGTTTCGCTCACTCTCGAAATCAAGCATTTTACAGCAGGTTGGAGCAGCCTGTATCTCAGCACAGGAATAAGGTAGGGAAGAATTCTAAGGATCATTTTGACTGCCTCCAGAAGTTAGATCAGATGGCAAATTGGATTTGGTGCTAGGTCTTTCCCTTTAGGTTTTACCCCAACAATGTTTTCATTAGTTTCGCTCACTCTCGAAATCAAGCATTTTACAGCAGGTTGGAGCAGCCTGTATCTCAGCACAGGAATAAGGTAGGGAAGAATTCTAAGGCTCATTTTGACTGCCTCCAGAAGTTAGATCAGATGGCAAATTGGATTTGGTGCTAGGTCTTTCCCTTTAGGTTTTACCCCAACAATGTTTTCATTAGTTTCGCTCACTCTCGAAATCAAGCATTTTACAGCAGGTTGGAGCAGCCTGTATCTCAGCACAGGAATAAGGTAGGGAAGAATTCTAAGGCTCATTTTGACTGCCTCCAGAAGTTAGATCAGATGGCAAATTGGATTTGGTGCTAGGTCTTTCCCTTTAGGTTTTACCCCAACAATGTTTTCATTAGTTTCGCTCACTCTCGAAATCAAGCATTTTACAGCAGGTTGGAGCAGCCTGTATCTCAGCACAGGAATAAGGTAGGGAAGAATTCTAAGGCTCATTTTGACTGCCTCCAGAAGTTAGATCAGATGGCAAATTGGATTTGGTGCTAGGTCTTTCCCTTTAGGTTTTACCCCAACAATGTTTTCATTAGTTTCGCTCACTCTCGAAATCAAGCATTTTACAGCAGGTTGGAGCAGCCTGTATCTCAGCACAGGAATAAGGTAGGGCAGAATTCTAAGGATCATTTTGACTGCCTCCAGAAGTTAGATCAGATGGCAAATTGGATTTGGTGCTAGGTCTTTCCCTTTAGGTTTTACCCCAACAATGTTTTCATTAGTTTCGCTCACTCTCGAAATCAAGCATTTTACAGCAGGTTGGAGCAGCCTGTATCTCAGCACAGGAATAAGGTAGGGAAGAATTCTAAGGCTCATTTTGACTGCCTCCAGAAGTTAGATCAGATGGCAAATTGGATTTGGTGCTAGGTCTTTCCCTTTAGGTTTTACCCCAACAATGTTTTCATTAGTTTCGCTCACTCTCGAAATCAAGCATTTTACAGCAGGTTGGAGCAGCCTGTATCTCAGCACAGGAATAAGGTAGGGAAGAATTCTAAGGCTCATTTTGACTGCCTCCAGAAGTTAGATCAGATGGCAAATTGGATTTGGTGCTAGGTCTTTCCCTTTAGGTTTTACCCCAACAATGTTTTCATTAGTTTCGCTCACTCTCGAAATCAAGCATTTTACAGCAGGTTGGAGCAGCCTGTATCTCAGCACAGGAATAAGGTAGGGAAGAATTCTAAGGCTCATTTTGACTGCCTCCAGAAGTTAGATCAGATGGCAAATTGGATTTGGTGCTAGGTCTTTCCCTTTAGGTTTTACCCCAACAATGTTTTCATTAGTTTCGCTCACTCTCGAAATCAAGCATTTTACAGCAGGTTGGAGCAGCCTGTATCTCAGCACAGGAATAAGGTAGGGAAGAATTCTAAGGATCATTTTGACTGCCTCCAGAAGTTAGATCAGATGGCAAATTGGATTTGGTGCTAGGTCTTTCCCTTTAGGTTTTACCCCAACAATGTTTTCATTAGTTTCGCTCACTCTCGAAATCAAGCATTTTACAGCAGGTTGGAGCAGCCTGTATCTCAGCACAGGAATAAGGTAGGGAAGAATTCTAAGGCTCATTTTGACTGCCTCCAGAAGTTAGATCAGATGGCAAATTGGATTTGGTGCTAGGTCTTTCCCTTTAGGTTTTACCCCAACAATGTTTTCATTAGTTTCGCTCACTCTCGAAATCAAGCATTTTACAGCAGGTTGGAGCAGCCTGTATCTCAGCACAGGAATAAGGTAGGGAAGAATTCAAATGCTCATTTTGACTGCCTCCAGAAGTTAGATCAGATGGCAAATTGGATTTGGTGCTAGGTCTTTCCCTTTAGGTTTTACCCCAACAATGTTTTCATTAGTTTCGCTCACTCTCGAAATCAAGCATTTTACAGCAGGTTGGAGCAGCCTGTATCTCAGCACAGGAATAAGGTAGGGAAGAATTCTAAGGCTCATTTTGACTGCCTCCAGAAGTTAGATCAGATGGCAAATTGGATTTGGTGCTAGGTCTTTCCCTTTAGGTTTTACCCCAACAATGTTTTCATTAGTTTCGCTCACTCTCGAAATCAAGCATTTTACAGCAGGTTGGAGCAGCCTGTATCTCAGCACAGGAATAAGGTAGGGAAGAATTCTAAGGCTCATTTTGACTGCCTCCAGAAGTTAGATCAGATGGCAAATTGGATTTGGTGCTAGGTCTTTCCCTTTAGGTTTTACCCCAACAATGTTTTCATTAGTTTCGCTCACTCTCGAAATCAAGCATTTTACAGCAGGTTGGAGCAGCCTGTATCTCAGCACAGGAATAAGGTAGGGAAGAATTCTAAGGCTCATTTTGACTGCCTCCAGAAGTTAGATCAGATGGCAAATTGGATTTGGTGCTAGGTCTTTCCCTTTAGGTTTTACCCCAACAATGTTTTCATTAGTTTCGCTCACTCTCGAAATCAAGCATTTTACAGCAGGTTGGATCAGCCTGTATCTCAGCACAGGAATAAGGTAGGGAAGAATTCAAATGCTCATTTTGACTGCCTCCAGAAGTTAGATCAGATGGCAAATTGGATTTGGTGCTAGGTCTTTCCCTTTAGGTTTTACCCCAACAATGTTTTCATTAGTTTCGCTCACTCTCGAAATCAAGCATTTTACAGCAGGTTGGAGCAGCCTGTATCTCAGCACAGGAATAAGGTAGGGAAGAATTCAAATGCTCATTTTGACTGCCTCCAGAAGTTAGATCAGATGGCAAATTGGATTTGGTGCTAGGTCTTTCCCTTTAGGTTTTACCCCAACAATGTTTTCATTAGTTTCGCTCACTCTCGAAATCAAGCATTTTACAGCAGGTTGGAGCAGCCTGTACTTCAGCACAGGAATAAGGTAGGGAAGAATTCAAAGGCTCATTTTGACTGCCTCCAGAAGTTAGATCAGATGGCAAATTGGATTTGGTGCTAGGTCTTTCCCTTTAGGTTTTACCCCAACAATGTTTTCATTAGTTTCGCTCACTCTCGAAATCAAGCATTTTACAGCAGGTTGGAGCAGCCTGTATCTCAGCACAGGAATAAGGTAGGGAAGAATTCTAAGGCTCATTTTGACTGCCTCCAGAAGTTAGATCAGATGGCAAATTGGATTTGGTGCTAGGTCTTTCCCTTTAGGTTTTACCCCAACAATGTTTTCATTAGTTTCGCTCACTCTCGAAATCAAGCATTTTACAGCAGGTTGGAGCAGCCTGTATCTCAGCACAGGAATAAGGTAGGGAAGAATTCTAAGGCTCATTTTGACTGCCTCCAGAAGTTAGATCAGATGGCAAATTGGATTTGGTGCTAGGTCTTTCCCTTTAGGTTTTACCCCAACAATGTTTTCATTAGTTTCGCTCACTCTCGAAATCAAGCATTTTACAGCAGGTTGGAGCAGCCTGTATCTCAGCACAGGAATAAGGTAGGGAAGAATTCTAAGGCTCATTTTGACTGCCTCCAGAAGTTAGATCAGATGGCAAATTGGATTTGGTGCTAGGTCTTTCCCTTTAGGTTTTACCCCAACAATGTTTTCATTAGTTTCGCTCACTCTCGAAATCAAGCATTTTACAGCAGGTTGGAGCAGCCTGTATCTCAGCACAGGAATAAGGTAGGGAAGAATTCTAAGGCTCATTTTGACTGCCTCCAGAAGTTAGATCAGATGGCAAATTGGATTTGGTGCTAGGTCTTTCCCTTTAGGTTTTACCCCAACAATGTTTTCATTAGTTTCGCTCACTCTCGAAATCAAGCATTTTACAGCAGGTTGGAGCAGCCTGTATCTCAGCACAGGAATAAGGTAGGGAAGAATTCTAAGGCTCATTTTGACTGCCTCCAGAAGTTAGATCAGATGGCAAATTGGATTTGGTGCTAGGTCTTTCCCTTTAGGTTTTACCCCAACAATGTTTTCATTAGTTTCGCTCACTCTCGAAATCAAGCATTTTACAGCAGGTTGGAGCAGCCTGTATCTCAGCACAGGAATAAGGTAGGGAAGAATTCTAAGGATCATTTTGACTGCCTCCAGAAGTTAGATCAGATGGCAAATTGGATTTGGTGCTAGGTCTTTCCCTTTAGGTTTTACCCCAACAATGTTTTCATTAGTTTCGCTCACTCTCGAAATCAAGCATTTTACAGCAGGTTGGAGCAGCCTGTATCTCAGCACAGGAATAAGGTAGGGAAGAATTCTAAGGCTCATTTTGACTGCCTCCAGAAGTTAGATCAGATGGCAAATTGGATTTGGTGCTAGGTCTTTCCCTTTAGGTTTTACCCCAACAATGTTTTCATTAGTTTCGCTCACTCTCGAAATCAAGCATTTTACAGCAGGTTGGAGCAGCCTGTATCTAAGCACAGGAATAAGGTAGGGAAGAATTCTAAGGCTCATTTTGACTGCCTCCAGAAGTTAGATCAGATGGCAAATTGGATTTGGTGCTAGGTCTTTCCCTTTAGGTTTTACCCCAACAATGTTTTCATTAGTTTCGCTCACTCTCGAAATCAAGCATTTTACAGCAGGTTGGAGCAGCCTGTATCTCAGCACAGGAATAAGGTAGGGAAGAATTCAAAGGCTCATTTTGACTGCCTCCAGAAGTTAGATCAGATGGCAAATTGGATTTGGTGCTAGGTCTTTCCCTTTAGGTTTTACCCCAACAATGTTTTCATTAGTTTCGCTCACTCTCGAAATCAAGCATTTTACAGCAGGTTGGAGCAGCCTGTATCTCAGCACAGGAATAAGGTAGGGAAGAATTCTAAGGCTCATTTTGACTGCCTCCAGAAGTTAGATCAGATGGCAAATTGGATTTGGTGCTAGGTCTTTCCCTTTAGGTTTTACCCCAACAATGTTTTCATTAGTTTCGCTCACTCTCGAAATCAAGCATTTTACAGCAGGTTGGAGCAGCCTGTATCTCAGCACAGGAATAAGGTAGGGAAGAATTCTAAGGCTCATTTTGACTGCCTCCAGAAGTTAGATCAGATGGCAAATTGGATTTGGTGCTAGGTCTTTCCCTTTAGGTTTTACCCCAACAATGTTTTCATTAGTTTCGCTCACTCTCGAAATCAAGCATTTTACAGCAGGTTGGAGCAGCCTGTATCTCAGCACAGGAATAAGGTAGGGAAGAATTCTAAGGCTCATTTTGACTGCCTCCAGAAGTTAGATCAGATGGCAAATTGGATTTGGTGCTAGGTCTTTCCCTTTAGGTTTTACCCCAACAATGTTTTCATTAGTTTCGCTCACTCTCGAAATCAAGCATTTTACAGCAGGTTGGAGCAGCCTGTATCTCAGCACAGGAATAAGGTAGGGAAGAATTCAAAGGCTCATTTTGACTGCCTCCAGAAGTTAGATCAGATGGCAAATTGGATTTGGTGCTAGGTCTTTCCCTTTAGGTTTTACCCCAACAATGTTTTCATTAGTTTCGCTCACTCTCGAAATCAAGCATTTTACAGCAGGTTGGAGCAGCCTGTATCTCAGCACAGGAATAAGGTAGGGAAGAATTCAAAGGCTCATTTTGACTGCCTCCAGAAGTTAGATCAGATGGCAAATTGGATTTGGTGCTAGGTCTTTCCCTTTAGGTTTTACCCCAACAATGTTTTCATTAGTTTCGCTCACTCTCGAAATCAAGCATTTTACAGCAGGTTGGAGCAGCCTGTATCTCAGCACAGGAATAAGGTAGGGAAGAATTCTAAGGCTCATTTTGACTGCCTCCAGAAGTTAGATCAGATGGCAAATTGGATTTGGTGCTAGGTCTTTCCCTTTAGGTTTTACCCCAACAATGTTTTCATTAGTTTCGCTCACTCTCGAAATCAAGCATTTTACAGCAGGTTGGAGCAGCCTGTATCTCAGCACAGGAATAAGGTAGGGAAGAATTCTAAGGCTCATTTTGACTGCCTCCAGAAGTTAGATCAGATGGCAAATTGGATTTGGTGCTAGGTCTTTCCCTTTAGGTTTTACCCCAACAATGTTTTCATTAGTTTCGCTCACTCTCGAAATCAAGCATTTTACAGCAGGTTGGAGCAGCCTGTATCTCAGCACAGGAATAAGGTAGGGAAGAATTCTAAGGCTCATTTTGACTGCCTCCAGAAGTTAGATCAGATGGCAAATTGGATTTGGTGCTAGGTCTTTCCCTTTAGGTTTTACCCCAACAATGTTTTCATTAGTTTCGCTCACTCTCGAAATCAAGCATTTTACAGCAGGTTGCAGCAGCCTGTATCTCAGCACAGGAATAAGGTAGGGAAGAATTCTAAGGCTCATTTTGACTGCCTCCAGAAGTTAGATCAGATGGCAAATTGGATTTGGTGCTAGGTCTTTCCCTTTAGGTTTTACCCCAACAATGTTTTCATTAGTTTCGCTCACTCTCGAAATCAAGCATTTTACAGCAGGTTGCAGCAGCCTGTATCTCAGCACAGGAATAAGGTAGGGAAGAATTCTAAGGCTCATTTTGACTGCCTCCAGAAGTTAGATCAGATGGCAAATTGGATTTGGTGCTAGGTCTTTCCCTTTAGGTTTTACCCCAACAATGTTTTCATTAGTTTCGCTCACTCTCGAAATCAAGCATTTTACAGCAGGTTGGAGCAGCCTGTATCTCAGCACAGGAATAAGGTAGGGAAGAATTCTAAGGCTCATTTTGACTGCCTCCAGAAGTTAGATCAGATGGCAAATTGGATTTGGTGCTAGGTCTTTCCCTTTAGGTTTTACCCCAACAATGTTTTCATTAGTTTCGCTCACTCTCGAAATCAAGCATTTTACAGCAGGTTGGAGCAGCCTGTATCTCAGCACAGGAATAAGGTAGGGAAGAATTCAAATGCTCATTTTGACTGCCTCCAGAAGTTAGATCAGATGGCAAATTGGATTTGGTGCTAGGTCTTTCCCTTTAGGTTTTACCCCAACAATGTTTTCATTAGTTTCGCTCACTCTCGAAATCAAGCATTTTACAGCAGGTTGGAGCAGCCTGTATCTCAGCACAGGAATAAGGTAGGGAAGAATTCTAAGGCTCATTTTGACTGCCTCCAGAAGTTAGATCAGATGGCAAATTGGATTTGGTGCTAGGTCTTTCCCTTTAGGTTTTACCCCAACAATGTTTTCATTAGTTTCGCTCACTCTCGAAATCAAGCATTTTACAGCAGGTTGGAGCAGCCTGTATCTCAGCACAGGAATAAGGTAGGGAAGAATTCTAAGGCTCATTTTGACTGCCTCCAGAAGTTAGATCAGATGGCAAATTGGATTTGGTGCTAGGTCTTTCCCTTTAGGTTTTACCCCAACAATGTTTTCATTAGTTTCGCTCACTCTCGAAATCAAGCATTTTACAGCAGGTTGGAGCAGCCTGTATCTCAGCACAGGAATAAGGTAGGGAAGAATTCTAAGGCTCATTTTGACTGCCTCCAGAAGTTAGATCAGATGGCAAATTGGATTTGGTGCTAGGTCTTTCCCTTTAGGTTTTACCCCAACAATGTTTTCAGTAGTTTCGCTCACTCTCGAAATCAAGCATTTTACAGCAGGTTGGAGCAGCCTGTATCTCAGCACAGGAATAAGGTAGGGAAGAATTCTAAGGCTCATTTTGACTGCCTCCAGAAGTTAGATCAGATGGCAAATTGGATTTGGTGCTAGGTCTTTCCCTTTAGGTTTTACCCCAACAATGTTTTCATTAGTTTCGCTCACTCTCGAAATCAAGCATTTTACAGCAGGTTGGAGCAGCCTGTATCTCAGCACAGGAATAAGGTAGGGAAGAATTCTAAGGCTCATTTTGACTGCCTCCAGAAGTTAGATCAGATGGCAAATTGGATTTGGTGCTAGGTCTTTCCCTTTAGGTTTTACCCCAACAATGTTTTCATTAGTTTCGCTCACTCTCGAAATCAAGCATTTTACAGCAGGTTGGAGCAGCCTGTATCTCAGCACAGGAATAAGGTAGGGAAGAATTCTAAGGATCATTTTGACTGCCTCCAGAAGTTAGATCAGATGGCAAATTGGATTTGGTGCTAGGTCTTTCCCTTTAGGTTTTACCCCAACAATGTTTTCATTAGTTTCGCTCACTCTCGAAATCAAGCATTTTACAGCAGGTTGGAGCAGCCTGTATCTCAGCACAGGAATAAGGTAGGGAAGAATTCTAAGGATCATTTTGACTGCCTCCAGAAGTTAGATCAGATGGCAAATTGGATTTGGTGCTAGGTCTTTCCCTTTAGGTTTTACCCCAACAATGTTTTCATTAGTTTCGCTCACTCTCGAAATCAAGCATTTTACAGCAGGTTGGAGCAGCCTGTATCTCAGCACAGGAATAAGGTAGGGAAGAATTCTAAGGCTCATTTTGACTGCCTCCAGAAGTTAGATCAGATGGCAAATTGGATTTGGTGCTAGGTCTTTCCCTTTAGGTTTTACCCCAACAATGTTTTCATTAGTTTCGCTCACTCTCGAAATCAAGCATTTTACAGCAGGTTGGAGCAGCCTGTATCTCAGCACAGGAATAAGGTAGGGAAGAATTCTAAGGCTCATTTTGACTGCCTCCAGAAGTTAGATCAGATGGCAAATTGGATTTGGTGCTAGGTCTTTCCCTTTAGGTTTTACCCCAACAATGTTTTCATTAGTTTCGCTCACTCTCGAAATCAAGCATTTTACAGCAGGTTGGAGCAGCCTGTATCTCAGCACAGGAATAAGGTAGGGAAGAATTCTAAGGCTCATTTTGACTGCCTCCAGAAGTTAGATCAGATGGCAAATTGGATTTGGTGCTAGGTCTTTCCCTTTAGGTTTTACCCCAACAATGTTTTCATTAGTTTCGCTCACTCTCGAAATCAAGCATTTTACAGCAGGTTGGAGCAGCCTGTATCTCAGCACAGGAATAAGGTAGGGAAGAATTCTAAGGCTCATTTTGACTGCCTCCAGAAGTTAGATCAGATGGCAAATTGGATTTGGTGCTAGGTCTTTCCCTTTAGGTTTTACCCCAACAATGTTTTCATTAGTTTCGCTCACTCTCGAAATCAAGCATTTTACAGCAGGTTGGAGCAGCCTGTATCTCAGCACAGGAATAAGGTAGGGAAGAATTCTAAGGCTCATTTTGACTGCCTCCAGAAGTTAGATCAGATGGCAAATTGGATTTGGTGCTAGGTCTTTCCCTTTAGGTTTTACCCCAACAATGTTTTCATTAGTTTCGCTCACTCTCGAAATCAAGCATTTTACAGCAGGTTGGAGCAGCCTGTATCTCAGCACAGGAATAAGGTAGGGAAGAATTCTAAGGATCATTTTGACTGCCTCCAGAAGTTAGATCAGATGGCAAATTGGATTTGGTGCTAGGTCTTTCCCTTTAGGTTTTACCCCAACAATGTTTTCATTAGTTTCGCTCACTCTCGAAATCAAGCATTTTACAGCAGGTTGGAGCAGCCTGTATCTCAGCACAGGAATAAGGTAGGGAAGAGTTCTAAGGCTCATTTTGACTGCCTCCAGAAGTTAGATCAGATGGCAAATTGGATTTGGTGCTAGGTCTTTCCCTTTAGGTTTTACCCCAACAATGTTTTCATTAGTTTCGCTCACTCTCGAAATCAAGCATTTTACAGCAGGTTGGAGCAGCCTGTATCTCAGCACAGGAATAAGGTAGGGAAGAATTCTAAGGCTCATTTTGACTGCCTCCAGAAGTTAGATCAGATGGCAAATTGGATTTGGTGCTAGGTCTTTCCCTTTAGGTTTTACCCCAACAATGTTTTCATTAGTTTCGCTCACTCTCGAAATCAAGCATTTTACAGCAGGTTGGAGCAGCCTGTATCTCAGCACAGGAATAAGGTAGGGAAGAATTCTAAGGATCATTTTGACTGCCTCCAGAAGTTAGATCAGATGGCAAATTGGATTTGGTGCTAGGTCTTTCCCTTTAGGTTTTACCCCAACAATGTTTTCATTAGTTTCGCTCACTCTCGAAATCAAGCATTTTACAGCAGGTTGGAGCAGCCTGTATCTCAGCACAGGAATAAGGTAGGGAAGAATTCTAAGGCTCATTTTGACTGCCTCCAGAAGTTAGATCAGATGGCAAATTGGATTTGGTGCTAGGTCTTTCCCTTTAGGTTTTACCCCAACAATGTTTTCATTAGTTTCGCTCACTCTCGAAATCAAGCATTTTACAGCAGGTTGGAGCAGCCTGTATCTCAGCACAGGAATAAGGTAGGGAAGAATTCTAAGGCTCATTTTGACTGCCTCCAGAAGTTAGATCAGATGGCAAATTGGATTTGGTGCTAGGTCTTTCCCTTTAGGTTTTACCCCAACAATGTTTTCATTAGTTTCGCTCACTCTCGAAATCAAGCATTTTACAGCAGGTTGGAGCAGCCTGTATCTCAGCACAGGAATAAGGTAGGGAAGAATTCTAAGGCTCATTTTGACTGCCTCCAGAAGTTAGATCAGATGGCAAATTGGATTTGGTGCTAGGTCTTTCCCTTTAGGTTTTACCCCAACAATGTTTTCATTAGTTTCGCTCACTCTCGAAATCAAGCATTTTACAGCAGGTTGGAGCAGCCTGTATCTCAGCACAGGAATAAGGTAGGGAAGAATTCTAAGGCTCATTTTGACTGCCTCCAGAAGTTAGATCAGATGGCAAATTGGATTTGGTGCTAGGTCTTTCCCTTTAGGTTTTACCCCAACAATGTTTTCATTAGTTTCGCTCACTCTCGAAATCAAGCATTTTACAGCAGGTTGGAGCAGCCTGTATCTCAGCACAGGAATAAGGTAGGGAAGAATTCTAAGGCTCATTTTGACTGCCTCCAGAAGTTAGATCAGATGGCAAATTGGATTTGGTGCTAGGTCTTTCCCTTTAGGTTTTACCCCAACAATGTTTTCATTAGTTTCGCTCACTCTCGAAATCAAGCATTTTACAGCAGGTTGGAGCAGCCTGTATCTCAGCACAGGAATAAGGTAGGGAAGAATTCTAAGGATCATTTTGACTGCCTCCAGAAGTTAGATCAGATGGCAAATTGGATTTGGTGCTAGGTCTTTCCCTTTAGGTTTTACCCCAACAATGTTTTCATTAGTTTCGCTCACTCTCGAAATCAAGCATTTTACAGCAGGTTGGAGCAGCCTGTATCTCAGCACAGGAATAAGGTAGGGAAGAGTTCTAAGGCTCATTTTGACTGCCTCCAGAAGTTAGATCAGATGGCAAATTGGATTTGGTGCTAGGTCTTTCCCTTTAGGTTTTACCCCAACAATGTTTTCATTAGTTTCGCTCACTCTCGAAATCAAGCATTTTACAGCAGGTTGGAGCAGCCTGTATCTCAGCACAGGAATAAGGTAGGGAAGAATTCTAAGGCTCATTTTGACTGCCTCCAGAAGTTAGATCAGATGGCAAATTGGATTTGGTGCTAGGTCTTTCCCTTTAGGTTTTACCCCAACAATGTTTTCATTAGTTTCGCTCACTCTCGAAATCAAGCATTTTACAGCAGGTTGGAGCAGCCTGTATCTCAGCACAGGAATAAGGTAGGGAAGAATTCTAAGGATCATTTTGACTGCCTCCGAAGTTAGATCAGATGGCAAATTGGATTTGGTGCTAGGTCTTTCCCTTTAGGTTTTACCCCAACAATGTTTTCATTAGTTTCGCTCACTCTCGAAATCAAGCATTTTACAGCAGGTTGGAGCAGCCTGTATCTCAGCACAGGAATAAGGTAGGGAAGAATTCTAAGGATCATTTTGACTGCCTCCAGAAGTTAGATCAGATGGCAAATTGGATTTGGTGCTAGGTCTTTCCCTTTAGGTTTTACCCCAACAATGTTTTCATTAGTTTCGCTCACTCTCGAAATCAAGCATTTTACAGCAGGTTGGAGCAGCCTGTATCTCAGCACAGGAATAAGGTAGGGAAGAATTCTAAGGATCATTTTGACTGCCTCCAGAAGTTAGATCAGATGGCAAATTGGATTTGGTGCTAGGTCTTTCCCTTTAGGTTTTACCCCAACAATGTTTTCATTAGTTTCGCTCACTCTCGAAATCAAGCATTTTACAGCAGGTTGGAGCAGCCTGTATCTCAGCACAGGAATAAGGTAGGGAAGAATTCTAAGGACTCATTTTGACTGCCTCCAGAAGTTAGATCAGATGGCCAATTGGCAATTTGGTGCTAGGTCCTTTCCCTTTAGGTTTTACCCCAACAATGTTTTCATTAGTTTCGCTCACTCTCGAAATCAAGCATTTTACAGCAGGTTGGAGCAGCCTGTATCTCAGCACAGGAATAAGGTAGGGAAGAATTCTAAGGCTCATTTTGACTGCCTCCAGAAGTTAGATCAGATGGCAAATTGGATTTGGTGCTAGGTCTTTCCCTTTAGGTTTTACCCCAACAATGTTTTCATTAGTTTCGCTCACTCTCGAAATCAAGCATTTTAGCAGCAGGTTGGAGCAGCCTGTATCTCAGCACAGGAATAAGGTAGGGAAGAATTCTAAGGACTCATTTTGACTGCCTCCAGAAGTTAGATCAGATGGCCAATGGCAATTTGGTGCTAGGTCTTTCCCTTTAGGTTTTACCCCAACAATGTTTTCATTAGTTTCGCTCACTCTCGAAATCAAGCATTTTACAGCAGGTTGGAGCAGCCTGTATCTCAGCAGCAGGAATAAGGTAGGGAAGAATTCTAAGGACTCATTTTGACTGCCTCCAGAAGTTAGATCAGATGGCCAATTGGAATTTGGTGCTAGGTCTTTCCCTTTAGGTTTTACCCCAACAATGTTTTCATTAGTTTCGCTCACTCTCGAAATCAAGCATTTTACAGCAGGTTGGAGCAGCCTGTATCTCAGCACAGGAATAAGGTAGGGAAGAATTCTAAGGATCATTTTGACTGCCTCCGGAAGTTAGATCAGATGGCAAATTGGATTTGGTGCTAGGTCTTTCCCTTTAGGTTTTACCCCAACAATGTTTTCAGTAGTTTCGCTCACTCTCGAAATCAAGCATTTTACAGCAGGTTGGAGCAGCCTGTATCTCAGCACAGGAATAAGGTAGGGAAGAATTCTAAGGATCATTTTGACTGCCTCCAGAAGTTAGATCAGATGGCAAATTGGATTTGGTGCTAGGTCTTTCCCTTTAGGTTTTACCCCAACAATGTTTTCATTAGTTTCGCTCACTCTCGAAATCAAGCATTTTACAGCAGGTTGGAGCAGCCTGTATCTCAGCACAGGAATAAGGTAGGGAAGAATTCTAAGGATCATTTTGACTGCCTCCAGAAGTTAGATCAGATGGCAAATTGGATTTGGTGCTAGGTCTTTCCCTTTAGGTTTTACCCCAACAATGTTTTCATTAGTTTCGCTCACTCTCGAAATCAAGCATTTTACAGCAGGTTGGAGCAGCCTGTATCTCAGCACAGGAATAAGGTAGGGAAGAATTCTAAGGATCATTTTGACTGCCTCCAGGAAGTTAGATCAGATGGCAAATTGGATTTGGTGCTAGGTCTTTCCCTTTAGGTTTTACCCCAACAATGTTTTCATTAGTTTCGCTCACTCTCGAAATCAAGCATTTTACAGCAGGTTGGAGCAGCCTGTATCTCAGCACGAGGAATAAGGTAGGGAAGAATTCTAAGGATCATTTTGACTGCCTCCAGAAGTTAGATCAGATGGCAAATTGGATTTGGTGCTAGGTCTTTCCCTTTAGGTTTTACCCCAACAATGTTTTCATTAGTTTCGCTCACTCTCGAAATCAAGCATTTTACAGCAGGTTGGAGCAGCCTGTATCTCAGCACAGGAATAAGGTAGGGAAGAATTCTAAGGATCATTTTGACTGCCTCCAGAAGTTAGATCAGATGGCAAATTGGATTTGGTGCTAGGTCTTTCCCTTTAGGTTTTACCCCAACAATGTTTTCATTAGTTTCGCTCACTCTCGAAATCAAGCATTTTACAGCAGGTTGGAGCAGCCTGTATCTCAGCACAGGAATAAGGTAGGGAAGAATTCTAAGGATCATTTTGACTGCCTCCAGAAGTTAGATCAGATGGCAAATTGGGTTTGGTGCTAGGTCTTTCCCTTTAGGTTTTACCCCAACAATGTTTTCATTAGTTTCGCTCACTCTCGAAATCAAGCATTTTACAGCAGGTTGGAGCAGCCTGTATCTCAGCACAGGAATAAGGTAGGGAAGAATTCTAAGGATCATTTTGACTGCCTCCAGAAGTTAGATCAGATGGCAAATTGGATTTGGTGCTAGGTCTTTCCCTTTAGGTTTTACCCCAACAATGTTTTCATTAGTTTCGCTCACTCTCGAAATCAAGCATTTTACAGCAGGTTGGAGCAGCCTGTATCTCAGCACAGGAATAAGGTAGGGAAGAATTCTAAGGCTCATTTTGACTGCCTCCAGAAGTTAGATCAGATGGCAAATTGGATTTGGTGCTAGGTCTTTCCCTTTAGGTTTTACCCCAACAATGTTTTCATTAGTTTCGCTCACTCTCGAAAATCAAGCATTTTACAGCAGGTTGGAGCAGCCTGTATCTCAGCACAGGAATAAGGTAGGGAAGAATTCTAAGGACTCATTTTGACTGCCTCCAGAAGTTAGATCAGATGGCCAATTGGATTTGGTGCTAGGTCTTTCCCTTTAGGTTTTACCCCAACAATGTTTTCATTAGTTTCGCTCACTCTCGAAATCAAGCATTTTACAGCAGGTTGGAGCAGCCTGTATCTCAGCACAGGAATAAGGTAGGGAAGAATTCTAAGGCTCATTTTGACTGCCTCCAGAAGTTAGATCAGATGGCAAATTGGATTTGGTGCTAGGTCTTTCCCTTTAGGTTTTACCCCAACAATGTTTTCATTAGTTTCGCTCACTCTCGAAATCAAGCATTTTACAGCAGGTTGGAGCAGCCTGTATCTCAGCACAGGAATAAGGTAGGGAAGAATTCTAAGGACTCATTTTGACTGCCTCCAGAAGTTAGATCAGATGGCCAATGGCAATTTGGTGCTAGGTCTTTCCCTTTAGGTTTTACCCCAACAATGTTTTCATTAGTTTCGCTCACTCTCGAAATCAAGCATTTTACAGCAGGTTGGAGCAGCCTGTATCTCAGCACAGGAATAAGGTAGGGAAGAATTCTAAGGCTCATTTTGACTGCCTCCAGAAGTTAGATCAGATGGCAAATTGGATTTGGTGCTAGGTCTTTCCCTTTAGGTTTTACCCCAACAATGTTTTCATTAGTTTCGCTCACTCTCGAAATCAAGCATTTTACAGCAGGTTGGAGCAGCCTGTATCTCAGCACAGGAATAAGGTAGGGAAGAATTCTAAGGCTCATTTTGACTGCCTCCAGAAGTTAGATCAGATGGCAAATTGGATTTGGTGCTAGGTCTTTCCCTTTAGGTTTTACCCCAACAATG